>NW_011494921.1:10397881-10398768 GCF_000754665.1 Bison bison bison | reverse complement strand
TGCAGAAGCTTTTAATTTTAATTAGATCCCATTTGTTTATTTTTGCTTATATTTCCAATATTCTGGGAGGTGAGTCATAGAGGATCCTGCTGTGATATATGTCAGAGAGTGTTTTGCCTATGTTCTCCTCTAGGAGTTTTACAGTTTCTGGCTTTATGTTTAGATTGTTAATCCATTTTAAGTTTATTTTTGTGTATGGTGTTAGAAAGTGTTCCAGTTTCATTCTTTTACAAGTGGTTGACCAGTTTTCCCAGCACAACTTGTTAAAGAGATTGTCTTTTCTCCATTGTATATCCTTGCCTCCTTTGTGAAAGATAAGGTGTCCATAGATGTGTGGGTTTATCTCTGGGCTTTCTATTTTGTTCCATTGATCTATATTTCTGTCTTTGTGCCAGTATTGTACTGTCTTGATGACTGTGGCTTTGTAGTAGAGCCTGAAGTCAGGCAGGTTGATTCCTCCAGTTCCATTCTTCTTTCTCAAGATTGCTTTGGCTATTCAAGGTTTTTTGTATTTCCATATAAATTGTGAAATTATTTGTTCTAGCTCTGTGAAAAATACCATTGGTAGCTTGATAGGGATTGCATTGAATCTATAGATTGCTTTGGGTGATATATTCATTTTCACTATATTTATTCTTCCAATCCATGAACATGGTATATTTCTCCATCTATTAGTGTCCTCTGATTTCTTTCAACAGTGTTTTATGGTTTTATATATTTAGGTCTTTAGTTTCTTTAGGTAGATATATTCCTAAGTATTTTATTCTTTTCATTGCAATGGTGAATGGGATTGTTTCCTTAATTTCTCTTTCTATTTTCTCATTCTTAGTGTATAGGAATGCAAGGGATTTCTGTGTGTTGATTTTATATCCTGCAACTTTACTATA
>NW_011494921.1:10388110-10397781 GCF_000754665.1 Bison bison bison | reverse complement strand
AATTTTCCGGTCGAGTCTTTAGGGTTTTCTATGTAGAGGATCATGTCATCTGCAAACAGTGAGAGTTTTACTTCTTCTTTTCCAATTTGGATTCCTTTTATTTCTTTTTCTGCTCTGATTGCTGTGGCCAAAACTTCCAAAACTGTGTTGAATAGTAGTGGTGAACGTAGGCACCCTTGTCTTATTCCTGACTTTAGGGGAAATAGTGGTTATGTTTTAAAATCAACATTAAGTTTATACATAATTTTCAAACTCTTTTAGTTGTACAAGGTTTGGCAAAAAGTATGCCCTGCACCCCTCCCACATTTTCTTTTATAAGAAATGTTGAGGTTAAATCAGGAACTCTGCTTCCAAATCTGACTCAACTTAGGTTCTCAATTTGCCTCTGATACTATTGTGTAACTGTGTAGCCTCAGTGACCTTATCAGTATAATGGGAATAAATAGTACACTCACCACAAGATTGGGAGAAAGAAATGTCAACCCACTCCAGAGTTCTTGCCTGGAGAATCCTGTGGACAGAGGAGCCTTGTGGGCTGCCATCTATGGGGTTGAACAGAGTCAGATACGACTGAAGCGACTTAGCAAGCAGCAGCAGCAGCCCCACAAGATTATGCTGAAGGAAAAAGTGAGTACAGCACCTAAAACAATATCTGAAATGGAAGTCCTATATGAGTAATATTAACATTATTTAATTTTAGTTAAATTTATTATATTAAATACTAGATCTTTTACTAAATTATTACCATAAGTATTGCTATTCCTCAAAGGTAACTGCTTTCAATTGTTTAGATGATTGTTAGTATTTTGACATTTACTGTCATATCATGAATTAACATGCCCGCATTGCTATTTATTCATTTTTCAGTTTTCAGGATTTAATTTTATGGAAGATAAGGATTTGGCATTTGGCTCGTCTTCTACCTTTGTCCCATCACACTCAGCCTCCCATGCATACAGACAGCCAAGCTCACAAAGCTACACTTACTTTCATTTTTAACCCTCCCAACATGTAGCTAGATTACAATTTTGATTAGATAGGTATTATTTATCTACCCTATTGTGACCTAGTAATTCTTACTTATCTTTCCATTTCAAACTTTCATTTGCTTAATGATATCTGTACTGGCCACTAACTCAACCCATACTATATGCCAATTGTCCAAATATCCTTTTAAAATATTGAGTTGGCCAAAAAGTTTGCTTGGGTTTACAGGAAAACCTGAACAGACTTTTTGGACTACTTGATATCATTAACACCAAGAAGTCTTCAGTTATCATCGTCTTCTGGAAGAAGCTTCTTCCAGAGCCATTCTCGACTGATAGCACAGTTATCTTTCTGGGATCCCCCTTCACTTCCATCCTAATGATCCTCTTTGCCTCTTTTCTGTGTTGGAGCTACCGTTTGCTGCATCTCTTCTTATTTGTGTCCTAGGGTTACTATAAAAATTCATCATAAACATAGTGATTGAAAACAAGGGAAATCTATTCCTGTACAGTTCCGGAGGTCAGGCGTCCCAAGTCAAGGTCTTGGCATGGTGGTGCTACCCCCACAGGTCCAGGACCATCCTCCCTTGCCTCTTGTAGCTTCTGGGGACTGCAGGTGTGCTTTGCCTCGATTATCATGCAACTCCAGTCTACTGCCCTCTACACCTGGCCATGTCCTTGGTGTCTCAGCCAAATCTGCCCCTGCCTTTCTCATAGGAGGATGGCCTCATCTCAATAGCTTTAAGTTAATTATGTCTACGAAGACCCTTTATTCAAATAAAGGTGCATTCACAGGTTCTGGCAGGAACCATCATGCAGGTGGCCATCATTCAACCCATTATACCCTTGTCTTTCTTTCTCTTGGCAGGTCGTCCAGTCTGGAAAGTCATGCCCTCAGTTCTGGAAATATTCCTGATTTATTTATTTTTTTTTTATGAATTCCTGTCCTGCATCAGTCTCTTTCTGGAACTCCTAATATTTGGATGTTGAACTTCTAGTGTTTTTTTCAATATTCTTCTCTATTTTCACCCATTTTATATGTTTTGACCTTTGTGCTTTGCTTTCTAGGAGGTCTTTCTCTCACATCTATTTCTGCAATCATATATTTTTCATATCCAAGAGCTCTTTTCTGTTCTGTGAATGTTCCATCTTTACAGTTTTATATTTTTGTTCAATGGAGGCAATTTCTTCTCATCTCTCTGGAAATATAGATATTTGTCTTACTTGTTTTTTTTTTTTTTCTCAACAGGTTTTCCCCTAAATCAGTTCTCTTTCCTCTAGATTCTTTTACTTTGCTTTTATATTGGGTTGGTCAAAAAGTTCATTTGGGTTTTTCCATCAGATGTTATAAAACACCTTACAGACCATACTCCATAACATCTTACAGAAAAACCCAAGTAAATTTTTATGGCCAACCCAATGTTTCACACTCATGATTTTCCTTAAATGGGCATCAGCAATAAAGAAGAGTAACCAACTTTACAACCATATGCCTTCTCATAACTTACTTTTCCTTCAGTCTGTTTAAAGTTGACTTCTGTTCCCCCAGCTTAGAGGTAACAATTATCAAGACTGTCCTACTCAGTCTTTGCCTTCTTGGGTTTTGGTAGATCTTTGCTTCTGTCTTTCTTAGGCTCAGAGCAGAGAGGTCTCTGCCTTTGGTTGGTCATAGCACCTCCTGGCATTATTTTTTATTTTCCTGTATTCTGTTTTGCCTGAGAGGAGTCATGGAACTTATAATGAACCTCAACACCTACTCCAGGAAGATCTCAAGTGCTCTTATCCTGTTCCCATTCAGCATTCCTTCGTCAGATTCTGCTCTTGTGTAATTTAGTGGAATCATCCATGTATCAGTAGTCAGAATACATGGAAACTGGCCAGATTCTATTATCAATAATCTTTAAGATCAGAGGGCAAATTTTCCTGTTTCCCTTCCCCCCCAAAATTAACTGGTTTTGGTGATGTCATAGGTTCTTTTTTCCTCTGACCTTCTGTGATATTATATGACGCTTCTATTATTCTGGCCTTTGAGACTTGTTAGCATGAAGATCCCACACGGTGACGACCAATCTGTCTCATTACTGAAGCCAGTAACAGTCTCTCTTCTAACATGACATGCCATGTTTTTTTTTTTTCCCCCCCATGGTTCTGGAACTAGACTATATGGTGCTGAGCAGTCTTGACAGTCATCTTAAATTAATAAAGAAATATGGTAACTGACAGGGGGTCCCACACTAAAGGCGCTGAGAAGATTGTAATAGCTCCAACGGTGTGGAAATGGTTCCTAACTTTTTTAAAACCATGGAATACCTCAGCAGGCAGATGCTTATAGATTAATAATCACTTTGCAACGCTGTGGGAGAGCAGTTATCCATCATTGCAATATGGACGGCATTGCCAGAGAGCATTTTAGGAGGTTTGAATGCAGAATGCACTGAGAAGGCAGCACGAAAAGAGTTTTTTCTCCCATCCTATGAAATGTATTTTAGTCTAGCAGATAAATTGTATCATTAGACGCTTTTATGCACTGTCTGGCTGTGTATTGGCACTGATAGCTTGTACCCACCCCCAGCACCATTGCGAGGTGCTGTAGCACAAATGGCAACTCTTGTTGAGGCTCAGCAGACTTGAGGGGATAGTGGAAAATGAGCAGAATCTCTTCCTACTGAAACATTTGTACCCCCAAAGAGAAAAGAGTGCTTCGGTAGTTCTGGCTTACTAGTAAAGGAGAAATATATAATGACATAGAAATTTGGAAAACAGCAGTACCTTATTATGAGTGTTTGACTTGGTATAGTTTATTATAGTGCAATGGAAAACTCCAGAATACATCAAGGCATACCAACTAATTCGAGTTCAAAGAGCAACAGACAAATTTTTAAAGCCTTTATTGAATTTTTTACAGTATTGCTTCTGCTTTATGTTTTGGTGATTTGGCTGCAAGGCACGTGGGGTCTTAGCTCCCCAGTCAAGGAGTGAACCTACACCCCCTGAGGTCTTAACCACAGGACCACCGGGAAGTCCCCAGAAAATATTTAAATGGCAGAATACGAATGTAGTTAAACATGCAAAACAACCATTTTTCCAAATGAAAAATGATAATTCAACAATGAGTATGATCTACAAAATTAATAAAAAATAGAATGGATAATTTTTCTTTGAAAATACATTTTATATTACAAAGTAATATAACTTGGGGATATAAAATGCAAGCACACAAGAAAGAATGAAAAAAAAAAAAAAAACACTAGTTCTACTTTTCCATCCTTTTCCAGATGAGAATTATTTTCCAACTTATTTTACAAGGTTGGAGATAATAGTCTACACTAAGCTTCCCTGGTGACTTAGTGGTAAAGAATCCGTCTGCCAATGCAGGAGACATGGGTTTGATCCGTGGGTCGGGAAGATACCCTGGATGAAGGAACTAGCAACCTACTCCAGTATTTTTGCCTGGGAAATCCCGTGGACAGAGGAGCCTGATGGGGTACAGTCCGTGGGGCTGAAGAGTCAGACACGATTTAGTGACTAAGCAATAACAAAGATAATGGTTGAGAGCAGTGTTTCTCAAACATTAGTGGGCATCAGAATCGCCTGGAGGGTTTGTTAAATGCAAATGGGAAACACACCAGGGTCTGTGATTCAGGAGGCCTATGTGGGGTCCCATTTCTAATAAACTCCAACAGATGCCGATACAAGCAGTATGCAGATCAGTGATGTGAGTAGCAAGGACAGAATTCAGGGTTGTGGATTCCTAAAGGCGGACCTCATGTCTTCATGTAGCCCGCCAACGATTCTGCAATGTAGAAAACAGTTGATCTGTACCAATTAATCAAATGGATTTATATGACTTACTGGAACACACTGCGTGATAGCAAAGAGACAATCACCAAAGCCGCCTGTTTCCCCTTTAATCACCACAGATGGAAAATCTAGTTGTGCGACCATGGGAACCAGGAAGAATGCGCTCAGGCCTAGAGAATGTGTCCCTGGCTCATTTTCTTTCATTACCATGTTTTACTCATCAGAAAGATAGAGTATGGACCACAAATCTGTGAGCTTTATATTTGTTAATTATTGACTAGAGGAAGGCTTTATTGCAAATGGTGGGTTTCAGCGCTAATAAATAATGGGGTTGGTTCTGCCCAATGACAGATGTGTGTAATTCTCATTAAAGTCAGTGGCAGTTACACAAGAGCATCAAAGCAAAATGGTGTCTTTTACAGAATGTTCTGATTTGGTAAATTACTCACTCTCTCTCAAATAGTAGAGACATATGCTATTGTTCTCTGTGGGGAACAGGGAAAACTCTTTTAGGCAGGATGCAGTTTCAAGTTTTAGACTTAGAATGTACAATTCAGAAACCACATGAAATGCTTTCCCCCAGAAACCTTTAAATAGACAGGAATTAATAACTGTATTGAAGATGCTTCTAGAATCGTGCTTTGGATGGGGAGAGTTAGTGGGTAACTGGATTGAATACCTGCTTATCTCTGGATTTTCTGAATATCAGGTGAGTCCAGTAGTCCTTGCTGAACTGTGACAATAGTCACTGTATCCTCACTATGAGTAACTAAGAAATCTAAAGGGATTTCTTCATCACTGTAAAATATATCAATAGATGCAGCTAGAAAGGCTTATGGATGATAAATATTCTTCCCTGGTGGCTCAGATTATAAAGAATCTGCCTGCAATGCGGGAGACCTCAGTTTGATCTCTGGGTTAGGAAAATCTCCTGGAGAAGGGACTAGCAACCCACTCCAGTATTCTTACCTGGAGAACTCCATAAACAGAGGAGCCTGGAGGGCTACAGTCCATGGGGTTGCAGAGAGTCAGACACGACTGAGCAACTAACTCACTTTCACTTGGACTCTCTTAAACTGAGCTCTCGTCCTCAATTTATCATTGACACTGTACTTCTAAAGTGCTTCAGTTACCAACCGCATCTATAAAACTGAGAAAATACTTTCTGCCCAGTCTGCCTCCCTGGAATGCTGTGATCAATAAGAGTGTAAAGCATGTTGAAATGATAAGAAGCACTAAATTAATTGGAAGAATAAACATTAGAGGAAGCATGCAAATACCCACTCTAATGGCCCTTAGACAATTACAAAAACCTCTACTCCCTGACCACCAGGAGAGTCAGCATATGAATCTCCTTTGAGACAGTTAGTCTTTTGGAGCCGGAGAGGATCTTCTCTAGCATCACATATTTAATCACCAAAGATGATGGCACGGTTTTGATTGCATGTGCATTTGACCAACTGTCCCCCTCTCAGCCAAATGTTTCTTTAATTCTTAACCAGCATTGTATCTTCCTTGGTTTCAGAATAGAAGGGGGTGGAGCTCTAAAAGGAAAGAAACAAAAAGGCAATTTTGTGTATCTTCTTTGTTGGTGTGTTCTACCACCCTTCTCACTTTTCTCAGAAGTATTCCTCATTTCTTGAGACTCTCCTTTAGTAACTACATTTGTTCAGATGCCCCAGTACCTTAATCATCCACAGTTTCTAACAAAACATTTAACCAGATATAGCTGATTAAATACAATTTAATTTAAAAGTAAACCTGAAACTTCCATGAAGCAGTAGAAACAGAGAACGGGAAACAAAGTCAATGTTTCTTTTTTCTTTCATGAAGTATTAATATGCAAAAGCATGTTAATACATACTCCCCAGTGGGGAACACGTGACGGGGAAGCAGGTTGGAGGATATTTAATGTGTTCAATGCTGGCATTGATGTAGGATAACCTTTAGGGAGAAAGGAGAGAGGAAAATACATCCATGAAACTAGATTTGACCTCTGCCTCACCGCTCCTGTAGAAATCTTCACGGGGACGGCATCGAACTGACGCAAACTACTGTTTATTCTGTGGGGTACTCCAAACATAGTCTGGAATGCTGTAAAAGTCTTATCCTAGAGACACTGAAGCTTCATGATTATTTGAATGCCAAGTTTTGAGCTCCAGAGCAACCACCTGCCACCTAACTGCTGTTTCTAGGCAGGGGGCGGGTATAAGACTGCTTTCTCGAAGCAGGGGGCTTGGGGGTCAGAGAAGTTCACTGTGCTCTCGGCATACCCCCAAGGTGGAATGGGTGTCTGCTGGATATATGGTATTAGAGCGTTGGTGCATTTCAGGGGAAATTTGGAAAAGAGGAATTTGTTAAACGAGATGTTAAAAAGCCACTGCCGCCGCCGCCTTCCTCTTTCTAGTCCTTGGTCTTCTATCCTTCCTTCCTCCTCTTTCTCCCCTCCTTCCCTCTCCCCTTCCTACCCTGCCACTTCCTCTCCTGCTCCCCATCCTCCTCTGCCTCTCCCCACTCCTTCTCTTCCTCCTCTTCTCCTTCCTCTTCTTCCTTTTTATTTTAGAGCTCTGAACCTTGCGGTATCATGATTAAATTCCCCTGATAGTACACTGACCTTATCTACCCGCCCTCACCACCCCACCCTCACCAACCTTAACCCTTTTATAGTATTTTTCAAATGGTAATGGACCCATGACTCCTTAGTTAAATTATTGCTCACTCTGATTCCGTAAGTCTGAGATGGAGATTCTTCATTCAAATAAGCTCCCAGATGGTGCTGGTCAAAGGAATGCCTCTATGACTTTAGGAAAAGTATGGAGTTTAGGTTGCTACCAACTTCTTGGCTCAATCTGGAAAGCTCAGAAAGATTTAAATGGGAAGATCCATATTCTGATCGGATACCACATTTCTACAAGTCTTCTTACACATTGTACAGCCTTTGCATAATTAAGTAAGGTTTTGATACTAAATGTGTAAGACAGGCAAAATAAAACTACATGCATGAAGGAAGATAGAAATAAACATTATATGGCAAGACCTCAGGAATGTGAGAAGTAGATCTGTCATTTGAATGAGAAGAATTGATTCTCAGCAGCCTGCGTCTTGGAGAAGGGACGCAGTCTTTCCTGGCCTTGATCCTGCTCACTGCTGACAGGAGAGTTTTGCCTTTTTAGCTGTTATATTCACAGTGGATGTTTTTGTTAATAGGTCCCACATGGTTGCAGATGTAGAGAATGCTGCCCCCAGCAACATGGATGAAACTAGAAATTGTCATACTAGTGAAGAAAGTCAGAGAAGGAGAAATATCATATGACATAGCTTATATGCAAAATCTGAAAAAGAAATGATACAAATGAGCTTGCAAAACAGAAATAGACTCACACACTTAGAGAACAAACTTATGGTTACTGTGGGGGAAAGGATGGGAGGAAGGGATAGTTAGGGAGTTTGGGGTCCACAGGCATGCACCGCTATATTTAAAATAGATAAGCAGCAAGGCCCTAGTGTACAGCCCAGGGAACTCTGCTCAATGTTGTGTGGCAGCCAGGATGGGAGGGGAATCTGGGGGAGAATGGATACATGAATATATATGGCTGAGTCCCTTTGCTGTTCACCTGAAACTCTCACATCAATGTTAATTGGCTATATGCCAATACAAAGTAACAAGTTAAAACAGAAAGAATGCTACCCCCTGTCCAAGGAAAATCAAGGTGGTCATCACCGTGAGGCAGGACGCACACAGGATAGAGGCTTCACCCTGGAGTGAAATCCTTTCCTCTGGATTTCTTGGGTTGACAAGGCTGAGACCCAACACTGCTTGCCATCCTGGTGTGACCTTGTCCAGCCCATTATCCCTCACGGTATTTGCTGTTCTACAGTCAGCGCAAAGCATGGATGGTCTCTTTTTACAAACATTTATTACAAGCACCATAAACATTTTGACACAATCTCCTTCTTTTATAAGTTTTCTGTAAATATAATTAGAGCAGATATAAATCAAGATGATGGCGGTCCTTCTCCAGTCTTTTGATGTTCCCAGGAGTGCGGTTGGGCTCTTTAATTGCTTCCTAATGTAAAAATATCATTGTTAGGAAAGCATAAATCATGGCAATTTTGCCCCACTAGAGGCTAAAAGCAGCACAAGATGTGGTCATTAAGATATACTAATAGATCTGGCAGTTTCTATAATAGGAGCTTTTAACAAGGTAGAAATAATGACATGCTACAGTGAAACAAGAGAGAAAATAATGATTTTTTTTTTTCATGCAAAAGAGATCACCTACTTGAAAAGCATTAGCCAGTTAACAGTAAGAGTTTTATTCCCCACCCCCCCCCTTTTTTTTTTCATTTTTGCACCCTACTCACAGGGTAGTTTGTGAAATATTGGGCTGACCAGAAAGTTTGTTTGGGTTTTCCTCTAAGGTGTCAGGGAAAAAGCTGAAGAAATTTTGACTAGCTCAATACAACTCTGGATTAAGAATCAGTTCAGTTCAGTTCATTTCAATCACTCAGTCGTGTCCAACTCTTTGCAACCACATGAATTGCAGCATGCCAGGCCTCCCTGTCCATCACCAACTCCCGGAGTTCACTCAAACTCATGTACATCGAGTAGGTGATGCCATCCAGCCATCTCATACTCTGTCATCCCCTTCTCCTCTTGCCCCCAATCCCTCCCAGCATCAGGGTCTTTTCCAATGAGTCAACTCTTCGTATCAGGTGGCCAAAGTATTGGAGTTTCAGCTTGAACATCAGTCCTTCCAATGAACACTCAGGACTGATCTCCTTTAGGATGGACTAGTTGGATCTCCTTGCAGTCCAAGGGACTCTCAAGAGTCTTTTCCAACACCACAGTTCAAAAGCATCAATTCTTAGGTGCTCAGCTTT
>NW_011494921.1:10386985-10388010 GCF_000754665.1 Bison bison bison | reverse complement strand
TTGACTAGATGGACCTTTGTTGGCAAAGTAATGTCTCTGCTTTTGAATATGCTGTCTAGGTTGGTCAAAACTTTCCTTCCAAGGAGTAAGCGTCTTTTAATTTCGTGGCTGCAATCACCATCTACATTGATTTTGGAGCCCCATAAAATAAAGTCTGACACTGTTTCCACTGTTTCCCCATCTATTTCCCATCAAGTGATGGGTCCAGATGCCATGATCTTAGTTTTCTGAACGTTGAGCTTTAAGCCAACTTTTTCGCTTTCCTCTTTCACTTTCATCAAGAGGTTTTTAGTTCCTCTTCACTTTCTGCCATAAGGGTAGTGTCATTTGCATATCTGAGGTGATTGATATTTCTCCCAGAAATCTTGATTCCAGCTTGTGCTTCTTCCAGCCCAGCATTTCTCATGATGTATTCTGCATAGAAGTTAAATAAGCAGGGTGACAATATGCAGCCTTGACGTACTCTTTTTCCTATTTGGAACCAGTCTGTTGTTCCATGTCCAGTTCTAACTGTTGCTTCCTGATCTGCATACAGTTTTCTCAAGAGGCAGGCAGGTCAGGTGGTCTGGTATTCCCATCTCTTTCAGAATTTTCCACAGTTTATTGTGATCCACACAGTCAAAGGCTTTGACATAGTCAATAAAGCAGAAATAGATGTTTTTCTGGACCTCTCTTGCCTTTTCCATGATCCAGCAGATGTTGGCAATTTTATCTCTGATTCCTCTGCCTTTCCTAAAACCAGCTTGAACACCTGGAAGTTCACGGTTCACATATTGCTGAAGCCTGGATTAAGAATAAGGATTAAGCATTAAAGCTTCATACATTTTGAGAACCAGAAGGGTCTTTAGTTTGGCACCTAATTCCTTTGCTTTCATGACCAGAAAACTGAGAGTGAGACAGATAAAATAGCTGGTCTTAGCTAGCTGGGAGGAGAGCTGGAGCTCAAAACCAGGTATCTGTTTCCAGGTGAATGGCTCTTTATATTTAGCTAGCCTAGTCATTCCAGAGAAGGCAATGGCACCCCA
>NW_011494921.1:10380966-10386833 GCF_000754665.1 Bison bison bison | reverse complement strand
TTCACTTTTCACTTTCATGCATTGGAGAAGGCAATGGCAACCCACTCCAGTGTTCTTGCCTGGAGAATCCCATGGACAGTGGAGCCTGGTAGGCTGCAGTCCATGGGGTCGCAAAGAGTTGGACACGACTGAGTGACTTCAGTTTCACTTTTCACTTTCATGCATTGGAGAAGGAAATGGCAACCCACTCCAGTGGTCTTGCCTGGAGAATCCCAGGGACAGTGGAGCCTGGTGGGCTGCCGTCTATGGGGTTGCACAGAGTCGGACAAGACTGAAGTGACTTAGCAGTAGCAGCAGCAGCCTAGTCATTCACCAAAGATTCTCAAAAATTTTTAAATGATTAACAGTGTTATTTAATATCTCCTTCCCTTTTCTCTGATGTCTAACTTATGTATTTATTTTTAAGACAATCAGAGTTAGACAGCACTGATATTATTTGTTTGGCATAGCAGGAAAATATTTGATTTTGGATACTGAGGAGAAAGATCCCATGCCCTCTTTGGAAGGACAGAGAAAAGCTTGTGTTCCCAGACCAATACTCATGCTTCCTCATGGTTTCTAAAGTTCAAAGAGGGCTCTGTGTTAAACTGGAGTTTCGTCTTTCAAACCTGATGTTTAGGAGCTGTATGTGGGGGTGGGGGGAAGCAATTTCCTCCTTGATGCAGATTTAAATTCAATTAGTATCGATTAGAATTATATATACACACAGGAGGTGGGTCACACTGCAGAGGCAAGCAACTTCAGTTGTATTTACATGGAGTCTTTCATCAAAGGTTCTCAGAATATTTTCAAGCTATGAAGTTTCCTTTCTTATTTTACAAATGTCTTTTTCTCTTTTATTTCTACCCATTTTATTTATTCATTAGTGGAACACCTTAGCTTAACGCCTAAGCATTAACATAGGTTAAGGCTCTAAGCTAGGTAATAAAGATAGATGATCATGACCTACTTTTTGTTTTTCCAATGGAATTGATATTCTGGTGGAGGAGAAATACAGAAGTCAGATATGCTGACAAATATGTATATGACTGCAAATTGGGCTGTAAACCATGGAAGGACATGCAGGTGCTGAGCGAGAACAGGTTTTGGTATATTATAGGGTGATCAGAGTACTTCAGATATAGAGAAGAGTATTTTTAAAATGGCATGAGTTAAAGACAAGGTCAGCATGTTGGGAAAGAGAACATGTAAATGGTGAAATTGGAGTATAGATGGTGAGGGGCTTAGAGGCACAGGATGAGGTGAAGAACTGGGCAGGGAGCTGACCACGTAAGGCGGGGTGAGGAGTTTGAACTTCTGGCTTCACCAAAATAAGAAGTTAGTTGTTAAAGGATTTTAAGCAAAGCTAGTCTTGTGGTCATTGTAACTTTAGGTTTCTCCCTTGCAGTATTGGTTATGTGAATCTGTGTTATGTGATCAAATGGCCTAGGACTGTATTCATTCCTTATGCCATTGTTAATTTCCTGGTTTTGATATTCACTATAGTCATGCAGGACATAACCGTTGAGGGAAATGGGGTGAAGGGTACATGAGGACTTCTCTATACTGTGTTTGCAGTTTCCTGTAAATCTGCCATTATTTCAAAATTAAAAGTTTTAAATATTGTTCTGCAGATATTTGCAGAGAATGGATTATCATGAGCTCAAGCAGAGACCACTGGGAGGCCATTTCAGTCGAGCTGGTGAGAGAGGTAGAACATTCGATGTGAGGAATAGGAGAAAAGGAAACTCAAGAATACTCAGGATTTTTGCTTCAGTAGCTGGCTGGATTTACAGCTGCTGCCTGGACTCAAATTGCTGATGTGTATTGGTTTGGGGATAGCTGGGGAAGCACAGAATGGTGGAGGCTCTGATGTTTGGGGCGTATATGAGACAGTTAAATGACCTTACTTACCTGGAGCTCAGAAGTAGTTTGGGAGGTGATGTAAGCTTGACAGTTGACAGCATATGTTGAGAGAAAAAAAGAAGTCTGCCTCAGACCATGCCTTAGGGAAAACCAGTGATCAGAAGTCAAGAGAAAGCAGAAAGAGACAGGATGAAAATCAGGAGAGGATAGTGGTATTTAAACCAAAGGGAGAAATTATTATTTCACAAATGAAGGAGTGAAAGTTAAGTGGGGAATTAGTGTTTGTTAGATTTGGCAGTATATCATCTTGATTATTTTGACCAAAGAAGCTTGGGCTAATGGAGTTGGTGAACATTAGGAGAAGATACTAAATAGACAGCCCTTGAGAAGGGAATCGAGAAATGTAGCCATAGCAGTGGGGAGATGTAGCATCACAGAAGTTGCTTTATGAAAATCAGAGCATTTATAAATATTGATTGAAGCAGTCAGAGTGGGTGCAAGACTGATGATGCAGGAGAGAGGGGAATCTCCCAAGGTCTTTGGGAAAAGATGGTTGGCTATAGGAATCTCCCTATATGAGAGCATGATCTTTGAAGCAGGGCCGGCAAGAAGAGAGAAGAGATAGGACTCTGCAGGTAGCTCTAAGTTTTATTTGTAAAAAGATAGAAACGTTCAAGATGCGTCATTTCTTTTCTCTCACTGGAGTGTGAGAGGAGCTATGAGACCAATAGGAAGTCATATGGGGAAGTTTTGCTATGGAGGTGGGGGACTGGATGTAATATTTTATCATCGTGACTAAGAGACTGAGGCTGCTACTGCAGAGTAGTGTTGCCAGACGGGGTGTGAACATTTTCTTCAGAAATGTTCAACTCCTCAGGGGAGATACATGAAAGACACATGATAGAGTACACAGCCAGGGTGGGGCTTTCGCCAGACATGTGCTTCTGCAAAAGGAGAGAGGTGCAAGCAGGCGGTGGCATTTGCACAGTCATCCTCATGTCACCCAGCCAATAGTGACCGTGACCATACACACCAAGTGGAAGGGCAGTGTTGAGAAAGAGGTTGGGGAAGTAGATTCATTTGCTGATCACGTCATGGCAATTCTAGATCATGCAGAGGAAAGACCTGAAAGGGAGAGGAGGGAGGGGGAGGTCAATAAATGTAGCAGATTAAAAGATAAAGTAAGCAATAAAGCAAATACTTCGGCCAAAGCAATACTTTGGCCACCTGATGCAAAGAGGTGACTCATTTGAAAAGACCCTGATGCTGGGAAAAATTGAGGGAAGGAGGAGAAGGGGACGACAGAGGATGAGATGGTTGGATGGCATCACTGACTTGATGGGCATGAGTTTGGGTAAACTCCAGGAGTTGGTGATGGACAGGGAAGCCTGGCATGCTGTGGTCCATGGGGTTGCAAAGAGTCGGACACGACTGAGTGACTGAACTGAACTGAAGCAATAAAGAATGACCAAGGAAGTTTGATCCTGGCAGTGAAGTTTATAGAAACAACCATCCCCTAGGGTGTTTTGATCATGATATTTGATAGTTTCAAAACTCTAATTTCCTCTAAGCTCATGTAAGTATAAGATGCCAGCCTGGAAATCAGGAGAAAGAATCATTCTGGAATTGCCATCACACCCTTGAAAACTTACCTGTCCTCCTTTAAGAAACCATTATGATATTTATTTAGCTAGGTGTTTTACTTTATTTTTCAAATAGAAATAATACACAAAAGATAAGAAAAATTAAACCTACAAAGAAATAGGATTTTTTTTCTATAATGTGTTTATATTCCTGAAATTGCTTTAAAAAGAAATCTGGAAATTGTGACACTATTATGATCTTACCAGTTAATTTGGTGATATTTGCATGATATATATTTTTCTGTTTCTAAAATTTATAGATTTATATGTCTTTAATGTTTAACCAGTCTGATAGTCTTAATTTTTAATTTGGGGAATGTTTAGTCCATTGGAACTTGACTTTTGATACTTGGGTTTCTATCTATTATCTTTTGTCTGTGTTGGTTATAGTGATTTCAGTCTTCTCCCTTATTTCATGCCTTTGTAAAATTAATCATTTTATAACCATTCCACTTTCACTCTAACAACTTGTTATATACTCATTTGCTATTTTGTATAGTGGATAACCTAGAGATATTAAAATCTGCCTTTGATTGATTACAATCAAATAAAATTATTCCTATCACTGATGGTAGCATCTTTGAATAATTTAGCTGTATTTACCTCTTCCTGGTTTTCTGATTTCTGTTATGAATTTTAATTCTAAATACATTTAAAGCTCACAAGACATTAATTCTCATTAAAATATAGTTACCCACATATTTACTCTTTGTTTTCATCTGTCGTTTCTTTGTTTCTTTCTGGTTAAGTAACTCCCTTTAAAGTTTTCTTTGGTGCAGGTTAGCTAGTGATAAACTCAGTTTTTGTTTTTCTGAAAATGTTTTTATTTTGTGGGTTTATTTATTTTGTTGAAGCATACTTTTTCAGGATGTAGAATTCTAGACTAGCTGTTACTTTCTTTGACTTGTATTATTTCTGTTGAGAGGTCAGTTTTAAGTTTATTGTTCTTCCTTTCAGGGAAATACCTGTTTTCTCTCTCTTTTTAAAAATGTTTTTCTTGGTTTTTGGCTTTTGGCAATTTGGTTATGACATGGCTAATTTTGTGTTGTGTGTGTGTTAGTGGCATCTTGCTTGGAGTTCATTGAGATTCTTCAGTTTGAGAGTTAATATCCTTAATCAGTTTAGAAATTCCCTGTTGATTATGTCTTCAAATACTGCTTGTGCCTCACTTTTTCTCTCTTAATAGTATGCCAGTTACTCACATGTTATATATATATATATAACGTGTGTGTGTATGCATGTCTGTGTATATACACACACGCATAGCATCTGTCATCTTTTATTCACTTTTCCATATTTTCATTTAAAAATAAATTGCTGAGGTTTTTTTATGAACTCTTTCTATTTTACTAACGTTATTTTATGTAATGTGTAATTGCTGATAAACTCATCTTTTAAGTTCTTAATATTAGTTATTATGTTTTAGAGTTTTGACGTTTTCATTGGATTCTTTTAATAAATTCCAGTACTCTAATGAAAGTTTTCATTCTTTGCATCTTTCTACAACTTGTTTTTTCCTGAACTTCTAATTAAAACACCTAGCTCACTGTGGGTCTATTTCTATTGTCCTTTTTAAATGTTAGTTATATTATCTTATATCTTGTCATATAATTTTCGATTGAATGTTCAATACTGTATATAAAAAATTTAGTATTCAGCTTCTTTTATCTTCCTGCCCAGAGGTTTGCTCATTTCTCTACTAGAAAGATAAAGTTAGGGCTGATCGATTTAACCCAATAAGAGACTGAACTGTTTCACATTTGTTTGCAGTTTTTCCTATTTATTTTTGTTCTTAGGATGTAGTCCTTCAGTGGTTTTAACGAAGAGCCTGGTGTGATGACTTGGGCCTCCTCCCGATTCCCCGATGGGTTTCATACTCTACTCATTGTCTTCTCAGCAGGCAAGAACTGCCAAAAAAACCCATTTTGCTCTTTAGTTACTTCGTAATTAGCTTTTTATTCTTCTCTACTTCAGAATGTGGCATGCGTTTTGAGACAACTGACGTTGTTTAGATTTACTTTTCTGCTTTGTAGGAACCTGAATGTAAGTCTCCATTTTTGTCTTTGAAAGACCACAGAAAAAGTTCTACTGGTTTCTCTGCTCCCCTCTATAGGTCTCTGCCCAGACAGAACTTGGATTCTTAGGTTCTTTCCAGACACCAAGAATTGACAAATGCCCCAAGGACAAAACTTTTGTAGAATATCAACTCACTGTTGTGGAGTTCACATTTCTCTGAAACTTTGACTCCTTTAGTTCTCTTCGCTTCAGCAAAAATCTAATACCTTTGAAAAGATTTTTGGTGTGGAGAAAAGGGAACCCTCTTACACTGTTGGTGGGAATGCAAACTAGTACAGCCACTATGGAGAACAGTGTGGAGAT
>NW_011494921.1:10375834-10380866 GCF_000754665.1 Bison bison bison | reverse complement strand
ATGAGGTGGATGAAACTGGAGACTATTATACAGAGTGAAGTAAGCCAGAAGGAAAAACATAAATACAGTATACTAACGCATGTATATGGAATTTAGAAAGATGGTAACGATAACCCTGTATACGAGATAGCAAAAGAGACACTGATGTATAGAACAGTCTTACACTACTGTAAGTTTGTACAGATCATATTCCTAAGATGTGTCTTTGTTTAAGAAAGTCTTGATTACATAAATCATATTTAGAAAAAAAAAAAAAAAAGAAAGAAAGAAATCCCATCTTTTTCAGTCCGTCTTTGCAGGAACTAGTTTGTGCTTAGTCACTCAGTCGTGTCTGACTCTTTGCAACCCCAGGGACTGTAGCCCACCAGGCTCCTCTGTCCATGGGATTTCCCAGGCAAGAATACTGGAGTGGGTTGCCATTTCCTCCTCCAGGTGATCTTCCAGACCCATGGATCAAACCAATGTCTCCTGCGTTGCAGGTGGATTCTTTACCACTGAGCCATGGGGGAAGACCCTATACAATGGTTATGTAATTTAAAAAAATCTAGTTTACCGCAAGCTATTCCATTCTGCCTACCAAGGCAGGCATTTCAAAACAATACCATTTAACAAAATAAATCATCCCAAGAGATTTTCTCCCTTCAAGAGAATGGGCTTGAGAAATTTTAAAGGCTTTGAATGCTAGGTTTCATTGCAATCTGGAATTTCATGATGCGTTTTTCTAGACAATATTGCTGGCCAATAAGAGCAGTGAATTTGGTATCAGGGAATTCCAGCTCTGGCTGAGTGGCTTACTATCTGTACATACTTGACCATCTCACTTTGACTTTCTATAAAATGGGGAGAAAGAAACCCACTTCCTATGTTTGTAAATGGGATTAAAGGATAATATATTTATCAATCAGTTACTTTTATTATGCTAAATGTTATATATATATATATACACACATATATATAATGTTTTATATATATATATAAATTTCATTTTAATATGCTGTATACCAGTGCATAGTAAGTGTCCAGTAAGTGATAGATGACTGTTATTTATCTTGATTATAATCCAGGCTCTATTTTGGCTTCTGGTGAAATCACTGAGTACCCTTGGTCTTGTTCCACATTATTTGCCCTTTTAACTACAGGATGTGGATAATGTAAATGTAGTCCAGAAATGATTTGTTTACCTTATGACACTAATATAGTTTGTGCTGGATTTGGCAATCAAAAGTGTATAAATCAGCAAACCCCACAGATATGTAAAGCCTAGTCATTTATAACTTTGCAACTCAGAACAATGTAGACACATGCAGTGTATTTTCCATATATTTTCCAAAATAGCACAGCTAGTTTTATGTGTGGGCTGAATAGGCACTTATGTGAAAATAAAGAGGTGCTTTATGTGAAAATATCAGAAAGTTACTAGGGCTCCATCCTTAAATGCCAGGTTTTCCTTTGTGGTTCCAATGACATCTTGGGCTCTTGCCTGAGGAATTTACACCCAGGAACTAGCACATGTGTGGTTCACAGGTTGGGAAGCCTGGAGCTTAGGGCTCAGCGGCTCCTGGGGTGGTGTTTGCACTTCATTTTGTTGGCCCTGTATATGTGATTTGATGACATCTGTTAAGGAGACAGTGAAGGGAAGGTGTGCATACGAAATCTCAGTGCATACAGGCTGCATATCAATGAGCTGAGGCTGCTGTTACTTTACTATTTATTTTGTGGCCTTTGGGGCTTTGACAGGCAATACCCAATCTGTTTCTCATCGGTTTAAATCTCAATATTTACTTTTAGATGTTTTACTGTAAAAGCTTTCAAAAAAAGAAGGTTATAGCTTGTTCTTGTCTTAAAGAGTTAGCCTCTTGCACATCTCCACAAAAGAGATTTTGGTATGTAAGTCATACAAAATCATAAAAGTCATATAAAAATATTTCCTTTGTAAAGAGTCATTTTACACTTAATGAAAAAAATAATTATCAAGAGGAGCAACATAAAAATGAAAAAAAACACAAAAAACATGAACTTAACACAAGCTACCAATCAGTTTTGACTTCTTTTACTTTTAACAGTGGCTTCCGACGGCCAACGCACAAAGCAGAGGTTGCCTTTATGTTTTTGTTCTAACAGTCCCTGTTAGAGTCTGATTTTAAAATTTTAGGTTGAATCCAAAGATAATTCTGTTAGTGGTGGGTGCTGATTACCCGGTCTTCCAGATCATTAAGAAAGATGTTCTTCTAAGGAAAAACTGGCATCTTAGATGAAATAGATCTTGACCTTCCTAATCAAGTGATGGTTCCTATAGACTAAGACCAGCATCACCTGGAGCTTGTGAGAAATGCAAACACTCAAGCTGCATCCCATATACACTGACTCATAATCTGAAGTTTAACAAGGTCCCCAGGCAGACGTATGCACAATAAAATTAAAACACCAATCTAGACCGAGGGCTGACGAATTTTTCCCATAAAGGGTCAGATAGTAAATATTTTAATGTTCCAGGCCAGTCTTTGTCACAGCTACTCAACTGTGCTGTCACAGCGTGAAAGAAGCCACAGACAGTGCATGAAAGAGTAAGTGTGACTGTGCCCCAATAAAACTTTATCTGTGGACATTGGAATTGGAATTGGATGTAATTTTCACATGTCACAAAGTGTTATTCTTATTTTGCTGTTTTTTTTTTTTTTTTTACCAACCATTTGAAAATGTAAAAACCATTGTTAGCTCACTGGCCATACAGGAGGAGGTGTCAGACTGGATCTAGGCTGCTATCCCCTGAGCATACCGATGGCACTAGTGGTAAAGAACTCGCCTGCTAGTGCAGGAGACGAAAGAGTCACAGGTTCCATCCCCAGGTCGGGAAGATTCCCTTTAGAAGGGCATGGCAACCCATTCCCATATTCTTGCCTGGAGAATCCTATGGATTCTGTAGCCTGGTGGGCTACAGTCCCTGGAGTCGCAAAGAATCAGACATGACTAAAGTGACTTAGCACGCACACGAGCATCCTGGAGGATATTGTTTGCTTTACTTCTGTAAGGATGCTAGCTGCCCTCAGTACCCATCTTAGTCTGCTCAGGTTGGCATGGAAGAATGCCTGGACCAGAGGGCTTAACCAAAGAAATTTCCTTCTTTACAATTCTGAAGACTGGGAGTCCTAGATGGAGGTCCATCAGGGTGTGTTTCTGACTTGCAGACAGCCTTGTCCTCCCTGTGTCCTCAATGATAGAGAGGGAGTGAGCCTTTTGGTATCTTTTTTTATGAGAATATTACCTATGGCTGATTCATGTTGATATTTGCAAGAAACCAGCACAATTCTGTAAAACAATTATTATTCAATTAAATAAATAAATTTAAATTTTAAAAAGTTTATTAATCTTATTGGATCTACCCTTAAGACTTCATTTGGCCTTAATTCTTATCTACAGGCCCTACCTCCAAATACAGGCACAAAGAGGCATCCAGCTTCAACATGAATTTTGTGGGATGCTGTTCACACCATGGCAGTGACCAGCATAGTTTTCTCTCTCTAATATCTTCTCCCATTACTTCACCCAAATCATCTCTGTCATGTGGGATGTCCCATTGTCCTTGTCAGCTGTATCTTTCCTTTGCTGCCTAAACCAGGTCTTATTTATTTATGATAGTACCTCCTATTTCTTCAACAAAATTGCAAGCTCTTGGAATTCAGACAGTGCTGATCAAGGAGCCAGAAGTTGAAATGAATTTAAATTACTCAGGTGCACTGACTAGTTACTGATTGCCAACTAGCAATGACCCAACCTGATCTTTCTCATTCTTGAGTCTCTCAGTTGGCTAAGTGATTTCAGATTCCCCAAGCGTACTTTTGATCTATTTCCTCATCTTTACCTCAGGGGAAGAGTTGTGAAGGTACATCTGTCTTCTCTATGGTGGGATTAATGGTTATTCATTAGAGGCTCATTTTGAAGAATCAGCGCTCTAGTATCTGGCACATAGAATGCACTTGGGCTCTGGAAACCTGAACTGTATAAACCTTACTATTTCACCTTCTTTCCTGTTGGCAGTAAGATAAACTAGTCCATTTCCTGGTCTTCAGATGAAGTAAGTGTTCTTCCTCCCCTTCGCTACTCCTCCCCCATCAGATACCTGTTTGGCAGCCATCATTAACACAAGATCCTTGCTTAACAGAGATCTTTCACTGCATTTTATTTACCATTAATGTTTCAACATTGTCAACTATCAATCTTAAATATTAGGTCACAGTGAGCTGATTCTCCAAGGAGCCGCTCTGTATCGTTCCCTGCTGTATATTCTCTAGTGTTTTGCCCAGTCCCTTTTTAATGACTCCCAAGACAGAACTTCCCTCACTTGCTTTGGAAATGTTTGTATTAGGGGCTCCTGGTGCAGACAGATGGGGACTAGGGTAGGGTCCTCATAAATCTTTCTCAAGCGTTATCTATGTCACAATCACAATTTAAAGCCTGAGGGGAGAGTGAATGACTTAGGAATAAACCCTGTATATTATCTCATCTGCTTTGCTACCTTTCTGCTGCGATTGACGTGGATTAACAACTTTCCCTGCTTCCACTCTTCCATCTACTCTTCTACTCCCTCCATATTTCCAGCTGTAGCAGGGGTCCCTGATTAACATAATTGTGGCTAGGTTTTCTGCTCACACCAAGTAGAAACTCAGGTGACAGGGCACAAGTGTTCTTGATGTGTTAGGGACGTTGACCAAAAAGTAACTGCACCCTGCATTTCCTGCTCAAGATAAGTGTTTGTAAAATGCATGCAAATGATGCAGCATCAAGCCAGGCTGCGAGGATGCATGTAGAGGACTCATGAATGGCAGATGAAGACGCTCAACAGAAACACTCTGAGCAGAAGCATTTAGCATCCAGAAGCAGTGATCACTTAGGGAGGAATTTGCCTCTTGGTGTTTCCTTCATTCTGGATTTGTCAATATGTAAAGTAGCAAAATGGTTGTCTGGGGAGGCCTTACAAATAGCTGTGAAAAGAAGAGAAGCAAAAAGCAAAGGAGAAAGGGAAAGATATGTCCAA
>NW_011494921.1:10374954-10375734 GCF_000754665.1 Bison bison bison | reverse complement strand
ATGCAAAGAAATAGAGGAAAACAACAGAATGGGAAAGATTAGAGATCTCTTCAAGAAAACTAGAGATACCAAGGGGACATTTCATGCAAAGATGGGCTCGATAAAGGACAGAAATGGTATGGACCTAACAGAAGCAGAAGATTTTAAGAAGAGGTGGCAAGAATACACAGAAGAACTGTATGAAAAAGATTTTCATGACCCAGATAATCATGATGGTGTGATCACTGAACTAGAGCCAGATATCCTGGACTGTGAAGTCAAGTGGGCCTTAGAAAGAATCACTACGAACAAAGCTAGTGGAGGTGATGGAATTCCACTTGAACTATTTCAAATCCTGAAAGATGATGCTGTGAAAGTGCTGCACTCAATATGCCAGCAAATTTGGAAAACTCAGCAGTGGCCACAGGACTGGAAAAGGTCAGTTTTCATTCCAATCCCAAAGAAAGGCAATGCCAAAGAACGCTCAAACTACTGCACAATTGCAGTCATCTCACATGCTAGTAAAGTAATGCTCAAAATTCTCCAAGCCAGGCTTCAGCAATACGTGATCCATGAACTTCCTGATATTCAAGCTGGTTTTAGAAAAGGCAGAGGAACCAGAGATCAAATTGCCAATATCCGTTGGATCATGGAGAAAGCAAGAGAGTTCCAGAAAAACATCTATTTCTGCTTTATTGACTATGTCAAAGCCTTTGACTGTGTGGACCATGATAAACTGTGGAAAATTCTGAAAGAGATGGGAATACCAGACCACCTGACCTGCCTCTTGAGAAACCTATA
>NW_011494921.1:10374398-10374854 GCF_000754665.1 Bison bison bison | reverse complement strand
GACTGAGTGACTGAACTGAACTGAAAGTAGCAATTCTGAAGAATTTAATTTGGAATAAGTAAAAATGAAACAAATTACAGCCACTATAATACTCTTTGTGGGCAGTGTGGGACAAGCTTCCTTTGTTGTGCAATTATTTTGATGCTAGTAACAGCTTCTTTATCCTCCAGATTGGTTTTTTGGCTCTATTCTCTGATCTTGTCTTCCCATGCAGAAACTTCAGATGAGTACAGTTTTCAAGTAAAAATTATCTTGTGTCATTTAAAATAATCATACATGAGCTTGAATTACATTGAATACTAGAGCTCTGGAATGCTATTTCAAAATCTTTTTTTTAATTTATTTATTTATTTTTGAAATTTATTTTTTTTAATTTCTGCTACTTTATTTATTTTTATTTTTTTATTTTATTTTTTAACTTTACAATATTGTATTGGTTTTGCCATATATCAACAT
>NW_011494921.1:10373869-10374298 GCF_000754665.1 Bison bison bison | reverse complement strand
GAAAGAGATGGGAATACCAGACCACCTGACCTGCCTCTTGAGAAACCTATATGCAAGTCAGGGAGCAACAGTTAGAACTGGACATGGAACAACAGACTGGTTCCAAATAGGAAAAGGAGTATGTCGAGGCTGTATATTGTCACCCTGCTTATTTAACTTCTATGCAGAGTACATCATGAGAAACGCTGGACTGGAAGAAACACAAGCTGGAATCAAGATTGCCCAGAGAAATATCAAGAACCTCAGGTATGCAGATGACACCACCCTTATGGCAGAAAGTGAAGAGGAACTCAAAAGCTTCTTGATGAAAGTGAAAGTGAAGAGTGAAAAAGTTGGCTTAAAGCTCAACATTCAGAAAACGAAGATCATGGCATCTGGTCCCATCACTTCATGGGAAATAGATGGAGAAACAGTGGAAACAGTGTCAGA
>NW_011494921.1:10367710-10373769 GCF_000754665.1 Bison bison bison | reverse complement strand
AAGAGTTGACTCATTGGAAAAGACTCTGATGCTGGGAGGGATTGGGGGCAAGAGGAGAAGGAGACGACAGAGGAAGAGATGGCTGGATGGCATCACTGACTCAATGGATATGAGTCTGAGTGAACTCCGGCAGTTGGTGATGGACAGGGAGGCCTGGTGTGCTGCGATTCATGGGGTTGCAAAGAGTCGGACATGACTGAGTGACTGAACTGAACTGAAAGTAGCAATTCTGAAGAATTTAATTTGGAATAAGTAAAAATGAAACAAATTACAGCCACTATAATACTCTTTGTGGGCAGTGTGGGACAAGCTTCCTTTGTTGTGCAATTATTTTGATGCTAGTAACAGCTTCTTTATCCTCCAGATTGGTTTTTTGGCTCTATTCTCTGATCTTGTCTTCCCATGCAGAAACTTCAGATGAGTACAGTTTTCAAGTAAAAATTATCTTGTGTCATTTAAAATAATCATACATGAGCTTGAATTACATTGAATACTAGAGCTCTGGAATGCTATTTCAAAATCTTTTTATTTATTTATTTATTTATTTTTGAAATTTATTTTTTTTAATTTCTGCTACTTTATTTATTTTTATTTTTTTATTTTATTTTTTAACTTTACAATATTGTATTGGTTTTGCCATATATCAACATGAATCCACCACAGGTATACACGTGTTCCCCATCCTGAACCCTCCTCCCTCTTCCCTCCCCGTACCATCCCTCTGGGTCGTCCCAGTGCACCAGCCCCAAGCATCCAGTATTGTGCATCGAACCTGGACTGGCGACTTATTTCATACATGATATTATACATGTATGTTTTTAATTCATTTGCAGTGATAGAAGATAAGAATACTCCCCAGTTGTATAACCTTGACCAAGTGACTGAGGTCATCAATTTCCTCAGCTCCAATATGGGGATAAAACCTTGATCTCCCTCGGGAAATGAAGTCATTAGGAAATGTATACAAAGCACTCATAATTGACATATGCGCATATTAGATAATCAGTAATTTCTGATTGTTGTCCTTTTTGAGTTTTCAGAGTAGGAGCATTGTAACATGTGACTTATGGTGAGGTGGTGAGAGCTTTGGGCAATGACCCGTATTATCAGCCATGTCTATGTGACCAAACCCCATGAAAAAGCTCTGGACACCAAGGCTTGGGTGAACTTCCCTTGTGGGCAGTACTCCATGCCTGTTGCCACACATTGTTCCAAGAGAGGTTAAGTGCTGGCTTCAGGACTGCTAGGAGGAGACAGCTAGAACTTCCCGCCAGGTCTTCCCTGGACTCTGCCTTATGTGCTTTCCTTTTGTTGATTTTAGACTATATCTTTGATGTAATAAACTGTGATTGGGAATATCAGAAAACAAAAGTAGCAGCATTAAAAGTATAGCAATGCCCACTTGTTCAGATATGCCATGGAGTCCACCAGATAACTGTGTAACATAGAGAGGAAGGGGGAAAATGTGATATCTTAGTGAGAGCATCTTTATTTGAAATCTTTGTATGTTGGTAATTTTGTATTAGAGATATTTCCTCAATTCCCATTCAGCCACGTGCATGGGTTTGCCCATTATTGCTGAAATGATAAGCAGCAGCACTCTTTATTCCTGAAGACTCTCAGCACACTTTTATTAAAGATGGAGTGGGTATCCGCAAAGAATCGGAGTATAGTAAATTGTGCAACAAATGGCATGCCAGAATCAATTTACTGCAGTCCCCCAAACACAATCACTTTCTCTTTACCAGTCTCCAGCATGAGCCTCTAAACAAACCTCATATGCATGTATCACACACAACTGAGTGCCTTTATGGCGTCTCTCTCAAGCAGAAGTTTATGCTACAAAAGGTAACGTAAAAAAAGAGAAGAGCTATCAAATGGAATTTTAGTCTTCTGAATTGCTATTTGGGAAAGGAAGAACAGATGGAGTCGTGGAGGATCAATGTTAAGAGGGCTCTTGGTGATTGCAGCTGACTTCTTAACAGATGAAGACAGTGAGTCACAGAGAGAGGAAGTCATGTGCCCAAGAATTTCACTTGAGAATGGGGGGGGCAGATTTTAAACCCATATTTATCATCTCTGGGTCCCCTTTTATCTTGTCCATAATATGTTGTTATCAAAATTTCTTGGTGGGTATTTCTTCTTATTAGTTGTGCTTAAGGCAGTGTTACGGGCTTCCCTGGTGGCTCAGAGAGTAAAGAATCCACCTAGAATGTAGCAGACCTGGGTTTGATCCCTGGGTTAGGAAGATCCCCTGGAGGAGAACATGGATACCCACTCCAGTATTCTGGCCTGGAGCATCCCCATGGGCAGAGGAGCCTGGTTGGCTGCAGACCATGGGGTTGCAAAGAGTCGGACATGACTGAGCAAATAGGCACACAAGGTAATGTTATAATTCTAGTACATGTGATGGAAAACAGACTAACTTGTGTTTATCTGTTAGGGGCCAGTTGCTTCATACATGGTTTCTGTTTGTCATTTTAAAGTTTTATTTCATTTTTACTTATTTATTTGGCTGCTCTGGGTCTTAGTGGGGGCATATGATATCCTTGATCTTTATTGCAGCATATAGAATTTTTTTTATTAAAAGTTGTGGCATGTGGAATCGCCTAGTCACAGTATGCAGACTCTTAGTTGCAGCTTACGGGACCTCGTTCTTCTATCGGGGATTAAACCCAGACCCCCTAAGTTAGAAGCAGGGAGTTTTAGCAACTGGACAACCAGGGAAGTCCCTCTCTTTGTCTTTCGGCAGCCCAAGTTACCTTGACTATATGGATGGAACAATTAAATATGTGAATCTTGTCTTTCCAAGATTCACAGTCTGTAAATGAGGGACAGGGATTAAAAGTTACTGGGACATACACTGATTCTTACAGCCAAAGAGAATGGCTCAACAGTTCTAAATGGGAAGAGCTCTGAGATCCTGACTCTCTGTTCTACATTTTCTTGTATGTTTAGAAGATTTAGCACTTCAAGAGCTTGATTTTCATATATGATATTGTGTAAAGGTTTATTTTATGATATTCCAAGGGGTAACTTGGTTCTGAGACTTTTTGCTTTTGGCAAGTTAGAGTTAAATTGTAATCTGGAAGAGGAATATCAGAATAAATGAAGGGGAAAATGCTCAGTTCCCCTTTGTAGGAATGAATATTGGCTGTATCTCAAAGAATATGAGTTAAAAATAAGAACACCTGAACTGTTTTTATTTCCTTGGTATTAATGTTCATCACCACCATTCTTTCCCATAGACCCTTGCATCCTGAAATTTCCTTGGTTATAAACACAATTTTAAAAATCTGTACTAAAACAACATTGTTGGTCAATTATTCTTCAGTAAAAAAAATAATATGATTTTCCAAGTATGTACTTTTTGAGGAGCAGGAATGGGAAATATCCTTGTCTGCTAGGAATTTTCTGATTTCGATTTTCTTATTGTTAGAGGATAATATGATGATAAAATACACTGGGCCATTGCGCATCCAGAAATGATCCTTCCATCCGTTATACAGGAGTAAAGGATGCTGGCATCATTCTTGTAGAAATAGCAGTGCTGCAAATAGCCAATTCATCGTTGCTTCCAATTTGGAAGCTGACAAATACTTGCTTTATTGCCCTGCCACATGCAAAGTCTATCTTTCTGCCTACACAGCACAAGTCAGTAACCTACATAATTCTTCCGGGATATTCTAAAAGCCCCAAGGCAGGAGTTCATACTGTATACATTTGGCATTCAGAATCAGATGTGGAAGTGAGTTCATTGACATCCAGGGAGAATTTCCAAATATTTCAAAACAATTTTTGCAGTTCCTCCTATTTGCATTCTTTAGTGTGTGGTGTCCTGCTAATGTTTGCCTTTGTCATATATTTGTCATACATGTACCATTTGGCATTCTGATTCAGCAAAACTACCATATTTAGCTGCTTTGCCTTTTAGAGGGGTTTATTTTACCTGATGGAGGAGGCAATGGCACCCCACTCCAGTACTCTTCCCTAGAAAATCCCATGGACGGAGGAACCTGGAAGGCTACAGTCTATGAGGTCGCTAAGAGTCAGACACAACTGAATGACTTGACTTTCATTTTCACTTTCATGCATTGGAGAAGGAAATGGCAACCTACTCCAGTGTTCTTGCCTGGAGAATCCCAGGGACAGGGGAGCCTGGTGGGCTGCTGTCTATGGGGTCGCACAGAGTCGGACACGACTGAAGTGACTTAGCAGCAGCAGCAGCATTTTACCTGAAGAGGCTGAAAAGTGAAAGTAGTAGTTCCTCAATTGTGTCCAATTCTTTCTGACCCCTTGGACAGTAGCCCTCCAGGCTCCTCTGTCCATGGAATTCTCTGGGCAAGGATACTGGAGTGGGTTGCCATTTCCTTCTCCAGGGGATCTTCCTGAACCAAGAATCAAATCCAGATCTCCCACATTGCAGGCAGATTCTTTACCGTCTGAGCCACCAGGGAAGCTGAAGAGGCTGTAAGACCAAATCAAATCAGGGAGGCTTTTTATTTGCTAAAATATTTCACCTTTTTAAATAAAAATATGAACAATCATGGTGACATCTTAATGTCTGTTTGATACCAAAGTAAAATACTTTATTCATAAAATGAAAACAAAAAAAGAAGAAGAAGAAATTAAAGATTGGCCAACTGGGTGATTTGTCATCTAAAGTGGAACACTTTCCAGGGTGAACAGTCATCACAGTGCACTTGGCTTAGGCAAAACGGGTTCAGGGTCGTCCTTACAGGTGTGTGATATTGCAGATCTAAGCATGCTTGAAAAGTAGGCTAAGCAAAGAGTCTTTGTTGTGCCAAACCTCAATCACCTCTGGATTCAAACATCCACGAGAGCAGAAACAGGCATCAATATATATTAGAAAAGCATATGTTTGTCTTTGGAGTCCATGGACCTGAGTTCAGTTTATTTCATATTCCAGTGGAGCTTTAAGAGGGAAGTCTCTACCTGCTCTCCATCTGTTCTTGGCTTCTCTCCTCCTCCCCGCTGACGCCTAAGGTGACTATGTGCTCATTTGAACTTAACCACCTTACCCATGCTTCTTTCAATTGCAGGCCCCCCATTTTCATCAAGAGGACCCTCTTGGTTCACCTATGCTTGATGTCTCATTGATGTCCCTGCAGGCACTGGAGGAAAGTATTTGGCTGCTTTCCTGAGCCCTGTGGGGTATTCAGGTTTCTTGTGGAAGCTGTGTTAGATCGATCTGCCTAGACATTCTTGACAGGTCACTCCAGTGAGCCCTTCTATGCTATGGTGTATGGGGAGCTGCTTAGAGATGTGAATGATTCAGGTGGGAAGCCACATAAAAACACCCTCTACTCTCAGATTTCTAAATGTAAGTGGAGAGTCCCTGCCCCTGTGATCCTGCCACCCCCTCAGTCTCAGAGATCTAATTTCTTGTTCTCCTCTTTTTGACTCTTTCCCTGTCCACCCACTTCTGGTTCAGAGGATCTTTGCCTACTGTACACAGAGGCAGGATGGAGGTGGTGGTGACTGCTGGCAACCTGGATCATTTATTCTTTTATATTTGGCCTTATAGTCTGAACCAAGCTCTTCCTGTCCACCCAATAAAAGCCAAGAATTTTACTGTTGTATTCTTTGATTAGATGTTGAGCCTCGTGGAGCCCTTGAATCTAGTAGCCTGAATGGGAGATTGAAACAGATAAGAGGGTAGGTATGTCTGGATACCTGGGAGCCCCTGGGAACCAGCGACTGACAAGTATTTCATTGTAGGATCCCATCCGCACTAAGCAATCTGTTTGCCTTTTATGACTCCTTCTGCACCCAGCACATGGAGGACTGTGCAGAATGGGCAATAAACAGGTAAATTAAACCAGAAGTAAAGCACAAAGTCACTGGGGTCTTTCCTCACAGTCATTCTGGTTTGCTTGGGGTCCCTGGCTCCCGTTAAGCCCTTGCTTGGGCTGACTCATTTTCATGAATTCACAGACTGTTGGGAGATGTGGGGCAAAGTGAACTAAACAGTTGGCAGGAGTGGACATCTCATAACCATGAAGGGTTTCCATGCAGAGGGCAACGCCACCCTCCCT
>NW_011494921.1:10362401-10367610 GCF_000754665.1 Bison bison bison | reverse complement strand
TTCCCCCTCAGCATCTCCCCATTCTCCTACATTTTTCTACCTGGGCCCCTGTTGCCTTAGGTAAGAGCAGCCTCCTTCTCCAGCTCTCTACCTAATCCTGCTATCTATTGCAGTCTTGACAACTCCAGGCTTGAAAAAGCAGCAACATCCATCCTGACATATATCGTGGGCACCTTATAAATAACTGTTGAATATTTGCCCTAATTTTTTTTTGTATATTTCCAAAGTATTTGAAATGATCCCAGAAATGCTCAGAATGACACATTCCTAAATTTTTTTTTAGGATACAACTAAAAATTCTTGGGAGTTTTAACATTGCCTATCTTCAGGGGAAAGAGAAGGAAGAGGAAAGAATAGAGAATACATTAACTTTCCATAAGAGGCAAATTTGAACAGTTTAAATTTCTTAAAATTTCTTGATTTATGATTTAAGCTGGTTTCTGACTTCTGTCTCTGATTTTCCAGCAGTGTCCTGTTCTGATTCTTCAACAGTTTTCATCTTAAGATATCCCCATTTAATGGTCTATGGTCTTCAAAAACTGTTCATATCTAACTTGATTTTTAGAAAATCCCATGAGTTAAGGAAGGTGATTTATCTCCACAGTTTCATTAATAGATAAACTGAGACAGAAGGTAAAAGAGTCGCCCATTTCCTGTCTCTCTTAGGCTTTTATTCTCCGATACATATATATATATATTTTTTAATATAAATTTATTTATTTTAATTGGAAGTTAATTACTTTATATTTTTAAGAAGAAAAGTGTATTTAAACAAGAGATTGAATCTTTACTAAAGAGCGTGAAAGAAGTTTTATAGAGAGAATATCAGTGAAAGTTTAGATTTTTAAATCACTTTTTAATTTCTGGAGAGATCATGAGGAATAGCTGGTGTGATGATTAAGAAAAGCTGGTGGAGTTTGCCTTTATCTTAATTCATAATAGTATTGAGTTCTGGCTGCAAGGTAAAGATGGCAAAACTTCTATTGTGTCTATATGGTAGATACATTATTGTCTTGGAAGAGATTTAGTTTTAAAATTAAAATCATCAAAATAATGAAATGGAAATTGGCAGAATGACCACTCATCCCTCTTGAGTACATCTGATCCTGCCAAAAAGTCATTGTTTTGTTTTTTCCCAGTAAAATTCAAAATAGCTGTGACATTTTTGAAATACTTGTTAATGTACATCAGTTTTGCTAAAAAGGTCATTGATAAAAAATCTGCAGATTTCATTTAAATACTTCTTTTGGTGGTGAGGAAACAGTTTGCACATGTTGCCATTTTAACAGAGATGCCCTCCAAAGCTAAGAAAAGTGAGAATTTATTAATGTGATCGTAGTAGTATCGTTTTTTAATTGTCTGTGCAATACCAAATTCCCATAGAAAGGGTATTAGGATAATACTTGTTCTTCTGTTTGTTTTGCAACTAGGTATTTTGATTCTAATTATAGTTTGATGGATATTGTTGTGCATAATTCTAGATAAGGTGACATATCTTTAAGACTAAGTAACAGATCTAAAATTTGGAAATCTCCTGCTACAATAGAATGCCTTTGTAATGTCCACATTTCAATATAAAAGCCTTTGTTTAGTGCATAAGATTTATAATCTATTAAATTGTTTTTAACTATTTGAGGTTGACCTGTAGAACACCCACACCTACAATAAACGTGATTCATGTTATAGTAGGGTTTAACTGTGCAGACTATAGTAATAAATAAAAGTTACAAAGCACTTACAGTGCTTGCTCTTACAGTTACTTTGCATTATGATCATTGCCTTTGTGGTAGTTTCTGGCTGTAGGTTCTCAGGACAAATAAAGCAATATCTATTGTCTCGTATTAAATTATTAAGCTGAAGGTGTTTGTCTACAATACCCCCATGTTAGTCACTAGGATTAATGTTATGTTATTTTTTTCTTTAAAAATCTGCATTTAAGTCTATAAAACTCCTATCTCTCTTAAAATAGATGTCTTTCTTACCGAGGCATAGATAGTCAGCATTAGTACTAATGAAACCATTAACTGTTACTGCTGGTCGTAGATATAATTATTTCTCCATTTCAGGAAGTTTTTTGAAGGATGATTATTAATACTATAAAATACATGGGAGTTTAAAGTGACAGTTGTTACAGGTATATCATTGATATTTTAGATAATTGCATTTAGAGTTCAAACTGGTGATGGATTGCATTGATTAAAGAGAAAGAGGTGAACATAAAAAGAACTCCTAAAAGTGAGCTATTGAATCAATCTAGAAATAATATATTGCAGGATACAAAAGGGACACTAAATAGTTAAAAAAAAAAAAAAGAGAGAAAAACACATACACCATGGCTGTTTGCTGACTTGAGATAAGATGCTTATCTTTTATAGTCTAATAGGAATCACATATCTTTTCCTAGGAGTCTTATTCTCTGTTGGGCTTTGTTTGACTTCCTCTTATTTGTATTATTATTAAAGTGAGCCAATCAGCTTGAACTAATTAGTTTCTGTCAAATGAATTAAAGTTTGGTGAATGGCACTGATATGCTATTTTCCTAATCATTTCAAATTTTTCAGAGTCAAATATACTGATGAGGTGCTTGTACATATCTTAGTGTAGGAAGGATTGTCCTGAAGGTTGGTGTAAAAAGCTTTTGTCCATGAACATATTAAGCATTTGCATTTTTCATGTGTCTAGAATACACATAGATAAGATATTGAATAGTATAATGGCTAATGCAGAATCAGAGGTATGTAGTTAGTCCTGTAAAAAAACTTCTAGTGAGACAGTGGTTTCTCCTGCTCTACTCAATAGTTAGCATGTCAGTTGCCAACTTAGTGGCAATAGGAAATAAATTAGTATATCTCTTATGTTCACAGCAAGGGGGTGCAAAAAATGAAACCAGTCCCCAAATTATGCCTTTTGTCTATTATGTCCCCAGGTAGATGTTTGTTCTCTCACATGGATCAAAGTCTGCTGAGGTTCTAGAGGTGATTGAATCCTTCAGCATCTTTTTGTATCAAATATTTTCATTGGAAAATAAAAATAATGGTTTCACGGTTACTTAAGTCAGTATTTTAAACTGACCTTCTTAGGATAGAGAAGAAAGATACCTGGTTTTCTGCTGTGTTTGTTCTTATTTAGACAATGTTCACCTACCAGCAGTTTGTGTTATTTTTTTCTTATTTTAGTGTAGTTGAAAATGTATTAGGTAAAATAGAATCATCTTTTTACATTTAATCACTAATATTAATCTACCCACATCTCCTCTTAAACCTTATTATTATCTGAGAAGATTCAGAAGTGCAGTCTATTGGAAGAAAAAAAAATTCTTTTTTTAGATACATACAATTTTAGATTATATCTTTATACTAAGAAAAGTTGGGCCACACTTAGAATCTTCTTTTCATATTTGATTGCCAAAACAAATAAAAGGTATAAAAAAAACTAGAGAATGTCCAGAGACCTTTAAGTGATTGGGGATATAAAGTGATTTCATAAGTAAATTGACTTTCAAAGATTAAGGATTTGTATTCAGGAAATGTGAAGACATAGAGGTGATATAATCAAAAAAACTTGGAGGGCATTCATAAAGAGGAGAAAATTTTACTTAGTCATAGAATACTAGTGTAGAAGATTTATCCTTGAAGTTTGAAATGAAAACTTTTCTAGCAAATAAGATGCTGCTTTACACAGTAAACCATGAAATGCTTGAACATGTTACTTGAGCAGCAATACAGTCTAGGGCTGTATTTTGCAAGACAGTAGCCACTGGCCATATGTGGTTGATGAGCACTTGAAATGCGCCTAGTTAGTAACTGAGAACGTAATCTTTCATTTTGTTTAGTTTTAGTTTTTTTTTAATTTAGTTTACCTTGAATCTGGCTTCCCTGGTGGCTCAGATGGTAAAACATCTGCCTGCAATGCGGGAGACCTGGGTTTGATCCCGGGGTCGGGAAGATTCTCTGGAGAAGGAAATGGCAACTGACTCCAGTACTCTTGCCTGGAAAATTCCATGGACGGAGGAACCTGGTAGGCTACAGTCCATGGGGTCACAAAGAGTTGGACAGAACTGGGCGACTTCACTTTCTTTCACTTTCACCTTGAATCTGATGACCTCTTTGAGGGAACCAGCATTGTGAGAATCTATGTAATAGATTTGGCTTAGAACTCACTATCCCACCTCTAAAGTGTTGCACTGGTTCATTATTTTGGTTCCTTAGCCTTAACCTTGTGTACCTGTGCCTGCTCCCTCCTGAACTTCTTCACGAGATGTCACTTTTTTACTAGTGGAATCATCTCACCTCAGTACCACTAACAAATTTAGCCATTACTTTCTGGCTTCCTTCCTCTTTCACCTAATCATGTGATTATATATTAACAGAAGGCTTTTTTAAAACCCTGGACCCCTACTTTTAACTTCTCTTCTAATTACATACTTTCTTTGCTCAGTTGATGAGTTTTCAGGCCATGATAAAAAACATTTTCGGTTTTTAAATCGTAATGAAATAAGAAATGAATACATAATGAAAATTAAGTATTCATGCTTTTGTATTAGATTTTTATTTTTAATGGTGTCATGCATTCAGAATTTACTGTTGTATTTATCAATTTCCTACCATGTGCCAGATAATATTATAGGCACTGTAAATTCAGTGATGAATATCACAGACAGAAGCCCTGTCCTTTTGGAGTGTCCATTCTAGTCAAGGATACAGGTAGTAAGCATGACAAATGCTACAAAAATAGTAATGCAGTATAAAAGGGTAGAGATTGACAGTGGTTTTTATGGTTTTTTAATGACGGGGTCAGAGATGACCTCTTTTATGTATGGCACCTAGAGAAAAACAAGAGTTCTCAGGATGAGGAGGGGGGGGAAAAAGACTTAAAACTCTGAAATACTATTTTTGTTCATTCAAGAAATAGCAGGAAAGCCTGTGTAGCCAGAGTGGAATGAAGAAATGAAGAGGGTAGATAGAAATGGAAAAGGAGCCAAGAATGGAAAATAGAGTGGAAAAATCCTTGTGGATCTGATAGGAATTTTCTGTTGGTCTTCTAAAGATAATGAAAAGCTGTTGCTAGATTTGGGCAGAAGAGTAGCCTGCTCTGACTACTCTTGCTGCTGTGGGTTGGAAGAAAGTAGACAGAACGAGATGGAAACAGGAAAATCAGTTAATTGTAGTTAATCAGCTCCTGTCGTTATCCAAGGAATACCTGATGGTGC
>NW_011494921.1:10353905-10361764 GCF_000754665.1 Bison bison bison | reverse complement strand
CTTTTCCAATGAGTCAACTCTTCCCATGAGGTGGCCAAAGTACTGGAGTTTCAGCTTTAGCATCAGTCCTTCCAATGAACACCCAGGACTGATCTCCTTCAGAATGGACTGGTTGGATCTCCTCAAGGTCATTCATGGGGCCCCGTGCTCCTCAGTTCCGTGTCAGCTTCTCAGTTCTACAGATGTCTGGTGAAAGTCCCTTGATGTTCTTTCATTTTACTTAACAGGAAAGTGACACAGGAGGAGGTTAGGACGGCAGAAGTTAACCTAAAGGACACATATAGTTTTTTTCTGTTTCCACACTGTTTTGCCTTAAAATCTGTGGTGGTTACTTTTTCCTATTACTGTATGTCTTTCTGGGTTCCTCAGACTAACTGCTGACTTCCACGAGATAGTTCAGACTTTAAAACATGTTTTTAATCTCTTGAATAAAATTTCCTCAGAGTAGAACTCTCTTTGCAAAAATATAGGCTTTCGATTTATCATCAGTAAATTTATGTGTGTGCCCAAATGTACACATTTACATGTATATAAATCTGTAATTCAAAAAACACAACTTCATATCTCTCTCTGTTTATATATTTGAAGTCATATCTTGGGATTTTGTTAGATTAAGGATTGCTTGCAGCCAGGTTTTTCAGTCTCAGCATTGCTGATATTTGGGGCCATATGATGCTTTCTTACAGAGTAATGTTTTGTGCATTTTAAGATGTGTAACAGCATCCCAAGCGTCTACCCACTAGAGCCAGCAGAATATACAGCTCTGTGTTGTGACAACCAAAAATTGTCTCTAGACATTGCCCTGTGTCCCCTGCGGAAGATAAAAATTGTTACCTGTTGAAAACCACTAGTTTAGAGACTTGGAAATATGATTTGTTTCATTTTTATGCATGAGGCTATTGATTTGTTTCATTAAAATGTGAGTTGTATACCTTTTTAAAGTCTGTTGTTTCTTATTATTAAATGAGTATGCTATCAACTCAGTATAATTTTCCATATGCCTCTCAGATTTTCATGGCGTGAGAAGAGAAATACAAATGTAATTGGTTCGTTAACATTCAGATGAAATGTAAGAAGAACAAAGCTAAACAAAATAAGTCATTTAATCAAAAATAAGTAGAAATGTTGAGGAGGCCATGGCAAACCACTCCAGTATTCTTGCTTGGAGAATCCTCATGGGCAGAGGAGCCTGGTGGGCTAGAGTCCATGGAGTGACAGAGAGCTGGACACTACTGAGTGACTGAGTACAGCACAGCAAGTAGAAATGTTGCTGTATCTAGAGTTTAAACTCAAGTGACCCAAAGCCCCATCAGTGAAGATGCTTGAACATAAACTCCAGTCTGTGACTCTTTATTTTCCATGTGCTAATATATTATAAAAATTTACAGCAAATACTGAATCTATGTCAGAAAACAAAAGAGTAGCGAACATTTCCATTTTGCAATTCACTGTATAAAACCAGGGTTGCCCTGAAACACAAACCAAACAAATATAGGGAAGGAAAAAAGAGGAAATCGAAGACGAATATCTGTCATGAAGTAATACACAAAAATAGTCAAAACAGTGTGATTTTTGCAGAAGGATGGACAGAATAATGAAATAGGATAGAAGACCCAGAAATAAACGTATACATAAATTGGACATGACTGAAGCAACGTAGCGCACACATGCACACACACACACACACACACACACACACACACACAAGTACACTCAACCAATTCTTGATAAAATGGTGCAAAACCATTTCAGTGGGCAGAATACAGCCTTTATAACTAATGGTGCTGGAGGAGTTATGCATCCATGGAGGGGGTAAAAATAATTTGTTGTTTGTTATTTAGTTGCTCAGTTGTGTTCAACTCTTTGCAACCCCATGGACTGTAGCCCTCCAGGCTCCTCTATCCATGGGATTTCCCAGGCAAGAATACTGGAGTGGGTAGCCATTCCCCCATTCTCCACAGGATCTTCCCAACCCAGGGATCAAAACCTGGTCTCATATTGCAGGCAGAATCTTTTGAGTTACCAGGGAAGCCCACCTAAACTTTACATTTTATACAAAAATAAACTCAAAATAGATCATACACTTACGTATAAATTATAAAAAAAATGTTTAAAATATAAAATCTCTAGGATCTAAAAATAGGCAAAGGGTTCTTAAACACTAAAAGAATATAAAAGGGAAAAAAAATCTGAGACATTTGATCGCTTCAAAATTGAAAGCTTTTTCCTGTATTTAAGGCCCTGTCAAGAGGTTGAAAAGACAAGCTACAGAATGCGAGAAAATATTTTCAAGCCACATCTTTTAAAAAGATGATTTGGAACATAAAAGAAACTCAAAATTAACACAATGAAATAATCAGTTAGAAAATGGGCAAATGACACGAGGAGATGTTTCACGGAAGAGGCTAGGCACGTGGCAAATAAGAACACGAAAAGATGTTCAACGTCATCAGCCATTAAGGAACTGCGAGCTGAAACCACAGTGTTGTATCCCTGCACACCTACCAGAATGGCTCTAAGAGGAAAACAGGGACAACCCTAAAGGCTGATGAGGATTTAGTGAAATTGCATCTCTTGGACACTGCTGGTGGGAATGTAAATGTTACAGCCCCTCTGACTGTAACTTTCAAATACCATACAACCCAAGATTGCACTGCTATGCATCTATCCCAGAGGAATGAAAGCTCACGTTCACAGGAAAACCTGTACAAAAATCATCATAGCAGGTTTATTTCTAGTAGACAAATCTTTAAACAGTCCAAGCATTATTCAGCAGATGACCCCTAAATCCAGTTACCAGTTAATTAAGATATTCCTAGAAATGAATATTTTACCATCATCTGCTGAGTGCCCAATATGTGCCAATACATGCTCATTAGCTCAAATTTATCCCCCTCCTTTTTTTTTTTAATTAAATGGTTTTTTTTTTGGTGTATAACATATAGACAAAAAGTACATGTATCATAAACAAAGAGCTTGATGACATTTCAAAAGGAACACACTGGTAGGGACTTCCCTAGCAGTCTAGTGGTTAAAAGTCTGTGCTTCTAATGAAGGAGTACAGGTTTGATCCCTGGTCAGGGAACTAAGATCCCATGTGCCACATGGCGTGGCCAAAATATTAAAATAATAATAAATAAATCATATCACATTGATCTTAATAAAATATAAATATTTTTAAAAGAACACACGATGTAACCAGTCCCCAAATCAAAAGATGTAGAATGTTACCGGCATATGTAGGACCTCACTGTGCCTCCTTTACTAACTTCATTCCGTGGAGAACCAATGTCCTGACTTATAAGTTAGCTGTCTACTTGGGGACTTGATACCAGTGGAATTCAACAGCATATACTCTTTTGTGCCCAGTTCACACATGCTGCTGACTGTGGTTGTCATTCATTCATTCTCATTGCTGCTTGATTCCACAAGCTGGAATTAAGATTGCCAGGAGACATATCAATAAACTCAAATATGCAGATGACACCACCCTTATGGCAGAAAGTGAAGAAGAACTAAAGAGCCTCTTGATGCAAGTGAAAGAGGAGAGTGAAAAAGTTGGGTTAAAGCTCAACATTCAGAAAACTAAGATCATGGCATCTGGTCCCATCACTTCATGGCAAATAGATGGGGAAACAGTGGCTGACTTTATATTTTGGGCTCCAAAATCACTGCAGATGGTGACTTCAGCCATGAAATTTAAAGACGCTTAACTCCTTGGAAGGAAAGTTATGACCAACCTAGATAGCATATTGAAAAGCAGAGACATTACTTTGCCAACAAAAGTCCGTCTAGTCAAGGGTATGGTTTTTCCAGTGGTCATGTGTGGATATGACAGTTGGACTATAAAGAAAGCTGAGCAGTGAAGAATTGATGCTTTTGAACTGTGGTGTTGGAGAAGGCAATGGCACCCCACTCAGTACTCTTGCCTAGAAAATCCCATGGACTGAGGAACCTGGTAGGCTGCAGTCCATGGGGTTGCTAGGAGTCGGACACGACTAAGCGATTTCACTTTCACTTCTCACTTTCATGCATTGGAGAAGGAAATGGCCCACCCCAGTGTTCTTGCCTGGAGAATCCCAGGGATGGGGGAGCCTGGTGGGCTGCCATCTATGGGGTCACACAGAGTCAGAGACGACTGAAGTGACTTAGCAGAACTGTGGTGTTGCAGGAGACTCTTGAGAGTCCTTAGGACTGCAAGGAGATCCAACGAGTCCATCCTAAAGAGATCAGTCCTGAGTGTTCATTGGAAGGACTGATGTTGAAGCCGAAACTTTAGCCACCTGATGCAAAGAGCTGACTCACTGGAAAAGACCCTGGTGCTGGGAAAGATTGAGGGCAGGAGGAGAAGGGGACGACAGAGGATGAGATGGTTGGATGGCATCACCCACTCAATGGACATGGGTTTGGGTGGACTCCGGGAGTTGGTGATAGACAGGGAGGCCTGGCGTGCTGCGGTTCATGGGGTCATGAAAAGTCGGACACGACTGAGCGACTGAACTGAACTGAGCCACCATATATTGTTGATGAGCCTTTTTTCCTTCACTTGTTGGTTTTTATGAGCAGTGAGACTGTGGACACTCTTGTATTCCCCACCTTTTGTTCTCATTCCAGACTGTGATTTTGCTTTTCCTTCAAGTATGACGCTCATTGCCCTAATACATTCTTGATTCTTCAGAAAAAGAAAAAAAAAATAATGGTCCCAGAAATAGAAAGCCATCTGTACAGCAATCCAGATAATGATTGACCATCCTCAGGATTTGTATCCATGGGCTTGGAGTACAGGAGCCTGAGAGAGCTTGGGACATAGTGTCCACCCTCTGGGCCTGTGGTATCACGGATCAGAGCATTGCCATGTTCTGGGAGTGGACAGGGCCTGCTTCGCAGGTGAAAGATGGAACCCAGAGTCTGAATTGAGAGAGCTATAAGGAAGGGTAATCATCTCCAGGCGAGTGAAATGTCGTTTCGGCATGGAATGGAAATATCAGTGGCTTGGAGTAAGCAGCTTTGTGGAGGAGCAATAATCCATTACTCCTGGTGCAGTTTGCTTTTAGATTCTGCATTTGAAAGGAGGGGACACATAAGAATCCCATTGGAATCCTCCTGCCTTAGTATACCTTAAGAAACGAAACTAAATTTCTCTAGTCTCAGAAAAAGGTGTGAATATAGGAGGTGCAGCTGGATGCAGGTGAACGGAGCACAGCATAAGAAATGTGTGTGTGTTTCTCCTTGGATGAATTTATATATATATATATGTATATGTATATATATGTATATAATCTCATTTTTTCTCTTTTGCTCTTGTGTGTCTGTGCATGCCTGCAAAATGTACAGTTCTGGCAATTATTAAAAACATTGCTTACTCATAAACTGAAAATGTTTGACAACAGAGCTAAGGCAGAGAAAAACAACTTTCGGATCCCTACAGTGTATTTCTGTTGTAGCTGCTTTCAAGAAAATATCTACCTGCTCCTGCCCAGTAGCTCCCAGTTCCTTCCTGCCTCACCTTCTCTCAGGCACATTAATCACCTGTCTCAGCATTTGAGGTACTGATTAGTTTGTGACCCTGAATGAAGGCCAGGGAATTCTAACCTTGCCCCCTGAGTCAAAACAGTTCAGCTGGTGGATGGAAACCCATTTTGCTAATTATGTTTTTTGGTAACAGATGAAAATATGTGGAAAGGTTTCCTCCACGGATGATTAGATCTTTCTGAATGACAAGTTTCCTATTTATTAGCTGCACATGCCTTTGAATAATGCACTTGTGTGGGAGAGCTCAAGACTGTTTTTGCCAGATTGGGAGCCGACCTTGTGTTGTTAGCCAGTGACTTTCTGAAACTCAGGCTGCAGTTTTCCCAGGTTTCTGCTTTTTGAGCTTGGGTTTTGCTCTTTAAGTGAGGCCTTGCATCCCCTAAGGGAGAAGCTTCTTTGTTAAATGTGAACTCCAGTGTCGTGAGCATATTTTTATTTGTATTAATTTGTCAAAAAGACATTGATGGCAGGAGTCAGAGCTCCAGGGACTGGATGTTTATCAGATTTTGCTGATACAGGAGAATAACAGATACTGTATCTTAAAAGACACATTCAAGAGCTTAATCATTTCCACTAAGCTTTACTGCTAGGATGTCTGAGTCAGTTGTTGGTGAGATTCAGGGCATGGAATGGGGTTGGGGGCAGGGCAGGAACAGACAAAGCAAAGTCCTAAGGAAAAGGAAGAGCGAGGGTTCGGTTACATCTCCTTCTTTGTGATGACTCTTTTGGCTTTACTTCAGGTTCATTGCAAGTTTATTGAGAGGAGCCCTGGTGGGTTCCACCTTGGCTGTGATCAAGCCTGACTGAATAATGTAGAACTGAGGCTGGAGGTAATCGCAGGGCTGACATCTGGCTAATTGCCATTCCAGTTGGGGCTGCCTAACGACTGAGTGGAAATTGCTTGAATATGAAGAACTTTCAGTGACCCATGATGGACAGAAGTGTCTGAACGAAGAGATGACAGGAGAGCTGGGTGGGAGGATGGGAAGGAAAACACCTTCTCATCTCTTCTTCCGGTTACATGTATATCAATCGTAAAGTTTACTGACTGAGTGCCAAGGGGTTCAAAAAGAAAACAGAATAATCGCAGAGGCAGAGGAGTGGGCCAGGCTGTGAGCTGTGTTAACTTGTCTTAGCTCTGACTTCATCCAAAGCCTACCTAAGCACTGGTCACCTAAGGGGTCCTTCCCAGGCGAGTGCCCCCACGCTGGTCAGGTCCCAGGCCTTTCAAAGCATAACCCCCAGTGCCACTTTCTGCAGTTATAGCTCTGTGACCCTCCTCTAAGCACTGAGGCCTGAGAGGTGACTTCTGAATCATCAAGAGGTTGTCCATGACTGGTCACTTCAGGGACCTGCCTACTCTACCCTTCAGCGTGTGTGGTGGCTACTATAGCCAATAAATCCACGTACATTTACTTCAAAAACCTTTCCTCCTCCTAGCCCATTCTGCCAGCAGAAACTTCTCAAGTAACACATGAGCATTTCAATTGCGGCTGTATGGAAAGCAGAGGAAGTGACTAAATGGAGTAATACTTACAGTAGAGTTTGCTGGAGATTTCTGAGTTGCTGGCTAATGCCCTGGCCAGACTTTATGAAACCCTCTTATCTCCCCTGATTTGGGGAGGTAGCTTGCTGGCCGATCCACTTCCTTTTATGCATGATTTTGCACCTGTTATCATTGTAGTCTTACAGGTTTGGTTCAAAATAGTTTTTACTCTATTTCTATGGTGTTTTTTTTTTTTTGACTATAGACAGTGATTTCTTTCATTTAGAATTTCCTAGTAATTTTTTAGGGTTAGGCAATCAGAATTAGACTTTGCCCTGCTTCAGGTCTAATGCTCAAACTACTGCACAATTGCACTCATCTCAAGCTAATAAAGTAATGCTCAAAATTCTCCAAGCCAGGCTTCAGCAATACGTGAACCATGAACTTCCAGATGTTCAAGCTGGTTTTAGAAAAGGCAGAGGGACCAGAGATCAAATTGCCAACATCCGCTGGATCATGGAGAAAGCAAGAGAGTTCCAGAAAAACATCTATTTCTGCTTTATTGACTATGCCAAAGCCTTTGACTGTGTGGATCATGATAAACTGTGGGAAATTCTGAAAGAGATGGGAATACCAGACCACATGACCTACCTCTTGAGAAACCTGTATGCAGGTCAGGAAGCAAGAGTTAGACCTGGACATGGAACAATAGACTGGGTCCAAATAGGAAAAGGAGTACATCAAGGCTGTATGTTGTCACCCTGCTTATTTAACTTATATGCAGAGTATATCATGAGAAATGCTGGACTGGAAGAAGCACAAGCTGGAATCAAGATTGCCC
>NW_011494921.1:10330387-10353805 GCF_000754665.1 Bison bison bison | reverse complement strand
AGAAAGTGAAGAGGAACTCAAAAGCCTCTTGATGAAAGTAAAAGTGGAGAGTGAAAAAGTTGGCTTAAAGCTCAACATTCAGAAAACGAAGATCATGGCATCCAGTCCCATCACTTCATGGGAAATAGATGGGGAAACAGTGGAAACAGTGTCAGACTTCATTTTTGGGGCCTCCAAAATCACTGGAGATGATGACTGCAGCCATGAAATTAAAAGACGCTTACTCCTTGGAAGAAAAGTTATGACCAACCTAGATAGCATATTCAAAAGCAGAGACATTACTTTGCCAACAAAGGTCCATCTAGTCAAGGCTATGGTTTTTCCAGTGATCATCTATGGATGTGAGAGTTGGACTGTGAAGAAAGTTGAGTGCCGAAGAATTGATGCTTTTGAACTGTAGTGTTGGAGAAGACTCTTGAGAGTCCCTTGGACTGCAAGGAGATCCAACCAGTCCATTCTAAAGGAGATGGGTCTTGGGGGTTCTTTGGAAGGACTGATACTAAAGCAGAAACTCCAATTCTCTGGCCACCTCATGCGAAGAGTTGACTCATTGGATAAGACCCTGATGCTGGGAGGGATTAGGGGCAGGAGGAGAAGAGGAGGACAGAGGGTGAGACGGCTGGATGGCATCACTGACTCGATGGACGTGTGTCTGAGTGAACTCCAGGAGTTGATGATGGACATGGAGGCCTGGCGTGCTGTGATTCATGGGGTTGCAAAGAGCCCAACATGACTGAGCAAACTAAACTGAACTGAATCAAAATACTTTTTCATTTTATAACATCCTTGTTAAAGTGTCCTACAATATGTTTTGTTTTTACATTAGTTCATATTGTTTTCATGTATAAGACTTGCATTGCTGTGGTTGAAATCTGTGAACAAACTATTTAGCCTTAAATACAGTTTCAAAAATTTCTATTGTTTTATCTTACAAGTGAATTTCTGATTCTGTTTATGTATCCACATAAAAGGGACTGTTTAAGAAAAAATACAGTATTTTATTTCCTTCAATTGCTAGTATATTTCAGACCAAGTTTTCTTGAGGTACTTGGTTTTGTCTAGAGGACAGTCTCCTTGTTATATTCCTCACTTTGCATGTGTACATTCAGAATGTGAAGCTCAAGTTTGGTATAAAATTTAAAAGCATACTTGATTTATAAGTATTTTATTTGAGACTTAAAATATACATAAAATGTATATTTTGTGGTCAATATACATTCATAAAATAAACTGTATGTTAGCTTGGGGAAGGAAGGTATACTGGATTCTGGATTAATTTTAAGGAAGTGACCATGATTTTGAAACTAAACTCCAGGGAAGTTACCATGGTTTCAAAACTGGTAAAGGTGAGTGGTTTGCCCCATGGATTGTTTATTAATAAACCATAGTTTTATACATTAATTAGAGATGACGTAAAACTTCACATGGGTTAGTACTGAGCTCCGATTCCTCATCCTTATATTGCTTTCCCAGGGGCAGCAAATTGCAGAATTGAGGTGCTCCTAAATAAATATTAGTTAGAGGAATTAATGAATAAATGAATAATTTAAGCAAAAACTGTCCGTCAAGCCTAAAAAAGACATTCCCGTCCTTAATCTTATTTAGTACATATTCTCAGCAAGCTTACTTTGTAAAGACCAGTAAAGTACAAATTTCCAAATTTTTAAAGAGCTGATAGCTTTGTTGTGAAACTAAGAGAACCATAATGAAATGGCTGAAGAATTATAAAGCAATACTCAAGACTATGATACATTGTTGAGTTTCCTAGGGATAACTACATGGGCAAGGGAAAATTACCTAGCAATATACAGATGGCAGTAACAGCATTTGCATAGTCTGACCATTTCTACAGGGATTCCCTCGTGGCTCAGTGGTAAATAATAATCTGCCTGCAATACAGGAGACACAGGTTCGATCCCTGCTTGGGGAAGATCCCCTGGAGAAGGGCATGGCAACCCACTTCAGTCTTCTTGCCTGGAGAATCCCATGGATAGAGGAGTCTCGTGGGCTACAGTCCATAGAGTTGCAAGAGTCAGACATAGCTGAAATGACTGAGTATGCCCTGTTCTACAACACTATTTTATTTTATTTTTTTTTTGTTTTGTTTTGGTTTTTATTTTATTTTTTAACTTTACAATATTGTATTGGTTTTGCCATATATCAAAATGAATCCGCCACAGGTATACATGTGTTCCCCATCCTGAACCATCCTCCCTCCCCATACTGTCCCTCTGGGTCGTCCCAGTGCACCAGCCCCAAGCATCCAGTATCGTGCATCGAACCTGGACTGGCAACTCGTTTCATATATGATATTATACACGTTTCAATGCCATTCTCCCAAATCATCCCACCCTCTCCCTCTCCCACAGAGTCCAAAAGACTGTTCTATACATCTGTGTCTCTTTTGCTGTCTTGTATACAGGGTTATTGTTATCATCTTTCTAAATTCCATATATATGCATTAGTATACTGTATTGGTGTTTTTCTTTCTGGCTTACTTCACTCTGTATAATAGGCTCCAGTTTCATCCACCTCATTAGAACTAATTCAAATGTATTCTTTTTAATGGCTGAGTAATACTCCATTGTGTATATGTACCACAGCTTTCTGCAGGTCTTTGCCTAGGTCTAGATGCCATGGTTGTGATGGAAATGCCAACTTTAAATAATACAGCAAGTAAAGAGATTATCTTCTGAGCTCTCTAATTTCCTAATTTCCTAATTTAGGTGGGTGCTTTACCAAGGAATTGGGTATAACCCTTGGGCCTATGTATTGGCCAAGGGTTATACCCAATTCCTTGGTAAAGCACCCACCTAAATCTGACCAAAGTCTCTTCAAAAGCCCTCTCTTTTACTTTCTACCAGTTGAGATTGCCAAATAAAATATAAGATGCCCATCTAAGTTTGGATAAATAATAAATAATTTTAGTATCAGGAAATACTACAATATAATATTTGGGACGCACATGATAAAATAATTTGTAGTTTGTCTGAAATTTGAATTTGACTGGTCATCTCAAGTTTGTATTGATTAAATCTGGAAATCCTGCACCATGTCCATCTCAGTTGCCACTTTATCACTGCATGTAATTTCACTCACTCTTTAGAAGATAGGAGTCTAATTGGGAAAAAGAAAAAATTGATATACTCAGGTATAAATGTCTGGTAGCGAGATTAATGGTCATTATATGAAGTATATTCATTAAATTTAAAAGAGGAATTTGTTTTTCCAGAGCATCAGTCTTCTGAAGGTAAATTTTTATAGAGATATTTTATAGTGTTCCACCTCAAGAAAGTATAAGTACTTTCTTCTCCTAAGTAAATAGCCAAGATAAAGTAGTTAAATTGATATTCCTTGTTGAATCCATATGTGAAAGTATTCCCACAACCACGAGGGTGAATTACTTGGCCTTTTTGTATCATAGTTTCTTTATTTGTAAATTGAAGATAATAGCAGGACCTATATCAGAGATTTGATGTGAGGATTGAATAAGTTAATATATTCACTACTGAAAGTAAGACCTGGCCCACCAGAAGCCTGTGTTAGCCATGGCCACCAACTGTTTATTCTGGTGGCGGTGGTACAGACTGATCATTTGTTCTCTCTTATTTACTTTGGGTTTTCAGAAATGTGGAGTAAGAACACTGGATTAAGAGTAAGGAGTAATGGATTTTAGTCCCAGATCCCCTACTGGTTTTTAGGTGATCTTGCGTAAACCCCAGTTTCTCATTTACCGATTCTGCATGGTTAAACCTCAACTTTATAATATATACGTGAGAAGCATCTGAGTAACTTGGGGGAGGGTGTAGATTTCCAGTCTTCTCATCTGAGGTCTTGATTCTGGAAGTCTGGGAACAGACTAGGATGAAGAAGATTTTTAATAAGCTCACAAGTGAATCAGACGCAGGTGGTCCGTGGACAACACGGAGAGATGACCTCTCAATTCCTTCCCGTTAAGCAGCTAATTGTAGTCAACTGTGTTTCAGGGTAATTAATAAAATCATTTATCTAGATTCAATGTGTCTTATACATGTCCTACAAAATGCACAAGAACTCCTTTCAAAAGCTGTTTTAACTCTGAATTGTGAATACCTCTGGTTACTTGCTTATTGAGCAACTTAATCTAGAAAGGTTCTTTCATGAATTTTCATCAATTTTTTAACAAAGCTCTGTTGCAAATGGTGAATTATGCATCAGCATATGTTCATGCTAATTTATATACTGGTGACAGATTTTTGGCATGGGATCAATAATCAACAATTATATTTTTTAAAGTTTATTAATAACACAAAGGAATTTTGATTATCATTTAGATAGCAATGTATCATTTGAACTCAATAGAAGGTAAATTTTGCAGTTATCAAATATCTGCACACTTGTTCAAGGAACAGTAAATGAATTTGAAACTAACAAGATAAATATCTCCTGCTCTTTTCAATTAATAGTTTTTACAGCCTTGGTGGATTGTCTTATGTCAATGTCTTGTCATCAGATGGAAATGCAGGGTATTATTATGCCAACTTTCAATAATATCCAGACAATTATGGGCTGACCTAGTTGTCATGAAACAAAGCAAAAAATACGATTTTGACTAGGTCTTTTTTAAAGACTTAATACAATTTTTACTTTATTTCTTTCTGCATATTCTTCAAAGTTAAAAATTTCCTATTAAAGAAGTAAAAAGAATCCTATTAAGTTTTATTAGTAAGTTTCTATCTCTCCAGTGTACTTTTATTTAAACATACTGGTTTTTAAATAAACCTAGTTTTGAGAAGTCTAGGTATAGACAAATTCTAATTTCTAATAAGACAAGCAAATTAGAGGATGGTAATTAATATGATTCAAAGATTTTTGTGTATTGGTGGTGGTTTAGTCGCTAAGTTGTGTCCGACTCTTGCAATCCCACGGACTATAGCCCACCATGCTTCTCTGTCCGTGGAATTCTCCATGGAAGAATACTGGAGCAGGTTGCCATTTCTTTCTCCAAGGTATCTTCCCAGCCCAGGAATCAAACCTGGGTCTCCTGCACTGCAGGCAGATTCTTTATCAACTGAGCCATTTTTGTGCATTAAACTTTAAAAAAAATCTACAATTAAAAAAAAAAAAAAGCCAATCCCTGGAAGAAGCCCCTTCCCTATTATACTTAAATGTGATTTGTCTCAAATAATTGTATGCCCAGATTTTGGAAGGGCATTGTTATGTAATTGGAGGTCACACTTTTCTGTACACAGCAAGAATTTTATCACTCACCGTTACTATTTGTAGAGAGACATCAGCTCCCACATCTGACAATTATATTCCAGATATGGTTGAAGAAAATAAAATTAGTAAGACTGAATCAATTATATGCCCACTTTATTCTTCTGGTGACAATCAGCAGAACCAAAGAAAGTTCATGAGCTTTGATGATGCCTAATTTACTTCCATATTAACATATTTGCATATACCCTTTGCTGGGGGTGCATAAGTGGAAAAGAAAAGAGCACATTTTAAAATTAGATTTGTAATACCAGGCAACACATTCTGGTAGAAGACTGAGGTGGATTATCCCCATGGTCAGGATAGGGGTTTTAGATTTTTTTGATCAGGATGTTGTTGTTTAGATACTAAGTCTTAGTGTCCAGCTCTTTCATGATCTCATGGACTATAGCCGCCAGCTTCCTTTGTGAACGGGATTTCCCAGGCAAGAATACTGGAGTGGGTTGCTATTTCCTTCTCCAGGGACTCTTCTCAATCCGGATATTGAAACCACGTCTCCTGCACTGGCAGGTGGATTCTTTACAACTAGTCACCTGGGAAGCCCTTTTTGATCACAGAAGGGACCTAATTTTGGATAGCTAAGAAAGTGAGTGAGCGAGTGAGTGAGTGAATGTCACTCAGTTGTATCCGACTCTGCGACCCCATGGACTGCACACTCCATGGAATTCTCCAGGCCAGAATACTGGGGTGGTAGCCTTTCCCTTCTCCAGGGGATCTTCCCAACCCGGGGATCAAATCGAGGTCTCCCACACTGCAGGCAGATTCTTTACCAGCTGAGCCACAAGGGAACTGATTTTAAATCTTGGTTCTTCCAATTTTTAGTTTTGTCAAATTATTTGATTTCTCTGAGCCTTTACTTCTCATATTTGAAATAAAGATTACAAAGCTGTCTTTACTAGGTTATTATAAGAATAAAATTAAATTATCTTTATAAATGCTTGAAACGGTATCTGGCATTTAGGAGGTAATCGATCAGCATTAATATGTGTTTCCTTCCACTCTGACGTAATAGAGATGCCCCTGCTGTACTGATTTGAGACCAAAGCTTTCTGTCTTTCCTCTCTACCCATGTGGACATTTAGTCGGTTTGATATCATTCCCCATCTGTTGGTAGCTTGCTTTGAATTGTTTGGTAAATGTATATGATCATTCAGACTAGCCTGGCAGGAACTGGAGTCTCTTCCAAACTTATCTTCTACCCTTTGCATGGTCTCTTTTTCCACTTCTATCCTTTTACAACATTCTGTTGTAGCAGTTGGCAGACTATGGTCTATTGACCAAATCTAGCCTCTCACTTGTTTTTGTAAATGCAGTTTCGTTGAGACACAGCCATGCCCATTCATTTACATAGTGTCTTTGACTGCTTTTGCACTTTTTAAAGAGTAGAGTATTTGTGATACCTCATGGCCCACAAAGCCTAAATCATTTATAATTTGGCCATGTTAAAAAACATGTGTAGACCTTTGGTCTGTTGCCTAATAAAAGATAGCTAGATTTTTAAAAATTAGCTAATTAGGAATTAAATGCTTATTGATAAATATATGTGGAATGAATGAAAATAGAAATACGTTGATAATTATCATAGACAGATTTCTTAACTCTGCTACTAAGAATGGGGATAATGAGGACAGAGAAACAGTATCATTATCATTAAGGAGGAGTAACAGAAAGATAGAGGCCAGAGGGGATGCCTTCTGCCATTAACTTCTGTTGGGCCTTACTTGAATTATGCTGTGTCTGTGAATCTCAGTTTTATTACATGTGAAATTAAAATGTTAATTTCGGCTCAACCTAACATCCTAAGATCATGTTGCATGAACTTATGGTATAACTTTTATTTTGTTTATGTAATAGTGATCTCAATGAACACACTCTATTTCAAGACAGGATTCAGAATGTATTCATTCTTCTTTTTAAAGATATTAGGCGAAGTGATGTTCTTTGGGGAGAACCAGGCATGAGTTAAGTAAGGATGCAGGAGAGGTCAATAGAAAGCATTTGAGGATGTAGCAAAGCTTGTTTGACATAAAACAGTTTTGGGGGCCTAGTGGAGAGAAAGAAGGAAAAGTGAAGGTCAAAGAAGGGAATGGAGAGAGATTGAAAACAGTGGAACTAAGAGGAGAAATTGATGACCAGTGGCCTTGCACTGGGAATATTAGGGATGATGAATCTAGGGGGCCAGTGTTTCCAAGACAGTGGGTGGTAGCGCCCCCTGGTGTGTGGGAGACCCGACACTGCATGTGGCTTTAGGGTAGAGAACCTAATGGTTGCTCAGCTACATTTCAGACCACACACACCTTCAGGAGGCCCCTGCTGCTGCTGCTGCTGCTGCTAAGTCGGTCGCTTCAGTCGTGTCCGACTCTGTGTGACCCCATAGACAGCAGCCCACCAGGCTCCAATCCCTGAGATTCTCCAGGCAAGAACACTGGAGTGGGTTGCCATTTCCTTCTCCAATGCATGAAAGTGAAAAGTGAAAGTGAAGTTGCTCAGTCGTGTCCGACTCTTAGCGACCGTATGGACTGCGGCCTACCAGGCTCCTCCATCCATGGGATTTTCCAGGCAAGAGTACTGGAGGGGGTTGCCATTGCCTTCTGGTCTAGTGAAATGGCTGCTGACCTAGGATTTAGAAGACCTGGGTTTGAGGTCAGACTCTTTGATCTTGTGTTGCTATGTGCAAGCCTCAGTGAACTCCTCTGTACATTTTAAATTTCTTTCTTAAACTTCCCAGGACTATTCAAAGAGTTTCATGAAATAATGTGACTTAGTGTGTTCTAAAAGCTGTTCAGATATAAATGAATATTATGATTTTATTGAGTATGATATCTGAGTAACCTCAAGAGAGCATGGACTTCTAGTGTATTTCCAGAGAGTTCATAGATTTATGCCTATACATGCATGCATGCACTCTCATAAAAACACACGTGCGCTTACTTCATAGGTCCCCCTTTTTAGGTAGTATAGAAATAGAGACACAGTAAAATTCCCTCTGTGTGTTAGTATCATAGGTACTATTTTCTAATCATTATGTTACAAATCTCTCCGGAAATCTGTGATGTTTAACTATCTGAAGTCATACATCAATACCTTCTTACCAAGAGCAAAAGAAAGTTATTTTCTTTTGCTAAAGAAACCCTTTGCTAAAACAGAACCCTTTTAAATTATTGCTGGACAGGTATAATCTCCTTCTGGTACTTCTGTGATCTAGGGCTTTTACTGGGTTCTCTCTACATGGATTAATGAAGTACTGTATTACACACTTGAGAAGGATATGGCAACCCACTCTAGTATTCTTGCCTGGGAAATCCCATGAACAGAGGAACCTGGCGGGCTACAGTCCATGGGGTTACAGAAGAGTCAGACATGACTTAGCAACTAAATGACAAGTGTCACACAGGCTTCTGTTCTCCCTTGGATGACGGGAACAATCACTAAGAGGTGATTTCGTGTTTGGAGGGTGGTGGTGGTGGCTGGTGGTTTAGTTGCTAAGTCATGTCCAACTCTTTGCGACCTCATGGACTATAGCCCACCAGCTCCTCTGTCCATGGGATTCTCCAGGCAAGAATACTGGAGTGGGTTGCCATTTCCTTCTCCAGGGGATCTTCCCGACCCAGGAATTGAACCCAGATCTCCTGCATTACCAACTGAGCTATGAGGGAAGCTATTTGAAGGGTAGAATACTAGTTTTAGAGCAATTTTTTCTTCCTTTTTTCGACTCTACAGTAATTGATATCCGCATGCTACATGCAATCTGCTGGGGAATATGATGAGAAGAAAACAAACAAACGAGTCATTCTTTAAACAAAGGAATCTTCTGTAGGAATACACAAAATGGTGGATCTTTTATTATAATAAATGTGTAAGTTAGTGATTCCACTGATGAAGAGTTGGAAATGTTTTCTTAGTCATGACTTATGGATGACAAGTTTGAATAATTATTAAGCTTAATTGCACTTAAATGATGAATTTTTCCCCCAGTTGTTTATCTTCAGGGCAAGGATGAAAGTGACTGTGTTAGAAAAATGCAGAGTTCAGTATTTGCTAAATGAGCTTATTAATGTTTACATATGTAACAGTTTAGGGCATTAATTCATATGTGTTGGAAGGGGTGACCATTTCATCTTAGTCTGCAGAAAACCCCACACAACCCATTGCCATTTTACTTTTGGATAAAAATAATACACAGCTGTTCAGTTTCAACCATGAGTTCAAGTTTTTGTAAGGTCAATTTTGTTCTAGTTATGACTGGTAAAATATTTTCAAGAAAATGAGATTATGACACCTATTTGGCATGTAGTAGGGCATTAGGTCAAGAGCATCCAGGCTCTTCCAGTTCTCGGAAGGGAGGGCGACATGTCTGATCACCAGGAGCTCTGTCTTATTTCCACAGAATGATTTTCTGGGCAGAACATGTTACCTTTAATACAAAGGCTCAGGATAGCAGATATGCCTGCATTTGCAAAGCAAAAAAAAAACCACTGAATCTCTATACTCTGAAAGCTAGTTGCTCCTTATTATAACTAAAGATGTTGTTGAATCTTATTATGGACTTTATGGAATGTGGCTACTACTACTACTATTAAGTCGCTTCAGTCGTGTCTGACTCGGTGCGACCCCATGGACTGCAGCCCACCAGGCTTCTCCGTCCATGGGATTCTCCAGGCAAGAACACTGGAGTGGGTTGCCATTTCCTTCTCCAATGCATGAAAGTGGAAAGTGAAAGTGAAGTCACTCAGTCCTGTCCGACTCTTAGCGACCCCACGGACTGCAGCCTACCAGGCTCCTCCATCCATGGGATTTTCTGGGCAACAGTACTGGAATGGGGTGCCATTACCTTCTCCCATGGAATATGGCACAAATGGTTTAAAATTCTCAGATCCAAACACTGGTATAATGAACTGATCATGGGTTAGGCTGTCCTCTTTCATGGGTGAAATCTCTCTCTCCTCTTGTTTCCCTTGTAACTAACTCATTAGTTCTCCATTACACACTTTGTATACATAGTTACATTTGAAAAGATAAGACAGAAAAAAAAGACATAGTTTAGTTGCTCAGTCCTGTCTCTTTGCTACCCCATGGACTGTAGCCCACCAGGCTTCTTGGTCCATGGGATTTCCCAGACTAGTGGAGTGGGTTGCCATGTTTTCCTCCGGAGGATATTCCTGAACCAGGAATTGAACCTGCATCTCCTTCACTGGGAGGTGGGGTCTTTTACCACTGACCTGCCAGGGAAACCTCTATATCTCTCTTTCTTTATGTATATATGAAGCACCAGATGGTTTTCTGTTGTTAGAAACTGAGATTTACTCTGGTATCCTAAGAAACTGGAGATGTTTTACTAAGATATGAATGAAAATAAGGAAGTCAGAAACAGTGATGATGTATCTTAGTTTTATGGAGAACCTAGAAAAATCTGTACCATCGGGTTTCAAGAAAGAACAAGTACAGTGGTCCAGATGCTTGCCAGTGTCTGCGTCCATTCACGCTGCTATAACAAATTACCTTAGACCTCTGGGTTTAACAGGAGAAATTTATTTCTCAGTTTTGGAGGCCGGAAGTCTGAGACCAGGATGCCATCACAGTTCTGTTCTGGTGAGAACCCTCTTCTGGATTGCAGATGACTGACTTCTCTTTGTTTCCTCACATGGTAGAAAGAGGGAAAGGAACTCTCATGTCTCTTTCATATAAGGGCACTAATCCATTTATTGAGGGTCACACCCTCATAGCAGAACTACCTCCCAAAGTCCCCAGCTCCTAATACATCACATTTGGGGTTGGGATTTCAACACAGAATTTGTAGTGGGATGGGGCGGGGGCTTCCCAGGTGGATCAGTGGTAAATAATCTGCCTACAATATAGAAGACCTGAGTTCAATCCATAGGTTGGGAAGATCCCCTAGAGGAGGAAATGGCAACCCACTCCAGTATTCTTGCCTGGGAAATCCCATAGACAGAGGAGCTTTGGCAGGCTACATTCCAAGGGGTCACAAAGAGTCGGACATGACTTAGTGAGTAAAAACAACACACTTGTAGCAGAATTCCCTCCCAAAGGCCCCAACTCCTAATACCACATTTGGGGTTTGGATTTCAACACAGAATTTGTAGGGGAATGCTAACATTCAAAGAGACCAGAGCCTGGCTCAGGAAGTGGAAATCAGTAACCAGACATAGAACCTTTCCATGGTCCATCAGTTCTAGTGACCTTTTTATCACATTGCTTCTCAAGACTCAGGGTCTGCTGATCCCCACTGTAGGGTTTCAGTCTTAAAGAGATCCCATAATGCTCCACAACTCTGCTCCCCTGCTCATTCTAGAATTAACTTTTTTCTCTGAGCTTTGTCCACTTGTGGTTTTTGCTTACTCATAGCTTCTGGCATACCTCTTTCTCCTTATTGTATTAAATCAGTTTGTGGTTCAACTTCCTGTTTCTGCAAAAATCTTCTGAGACAAAAAATAAGATTGGTGTAGTTGGTCACCAACATTCCATTTAGGGCAACTTTTCACCAGTAGGCTGATGGTCAGTATAGAGATGGATCCCATGCCTATATTAATCAATTAGTCATTGCCAAGTTGATATGAATGATAAACTCTGCCCACTCAATGCCATTCTGTACAGAAGCAGCTGAGGGCATTCTGAGGCTCAGCCTTTCACCACAATGGCTTTTCTCAATTGACCCTGACAATTAAAAATGGACCAATATTCCAGTGCTCATCTTTGTGCCTGGTTTTCCAAGAGAATAAAACCTTTATTTTCCTAAATTGTATTATTAGTACTAGCAAATAGTAAGTATCCACAGAAAATAATGTAGAGAATTGGGACTGGTCCTCTCAGCTATGGGGAGAAAGCAATTACATTCTTATTATTGTTAGAATTTACAAAACTCTATTTACAACAGTGCCATATTGTTATTGACTCGAGTCCCTCCAGATTTCTTTAAAGTCCACTTGGTATCACCTGTTCCTCAGAGTCTCTGACTCTCATCTGTTAAACTCACTCATGCCAATGACTTGCAGATATAAGAATTATTTCTTATCATATAATTCTGCCTAGAAGAAAAGGCATCCACTTCTAGCATCCTCTTTATCTACCAAAGTCACCTTGTGGATACAACAATGATACTATCGGCTCCAGGCTGACTTCTTGTGCTGTGATTCAGAGAAAGGAACACATCTACCTCGTAACCCATTTACCTTTCTGGAAAAATATCATGGTTAATCCTCCTCTCCAATCAAATGGAAAATTTTAGTAAATTTATGTAACAAAGCAATCTCTACTAGAAAGCTATAATTAGATAAAAACTTTGAATGCAACTAACACTCAATACAGTTTAGTGAAATAAGAATATATTATGTATGGTGTAATAGTATATATTATATACTAAAATATAAAGATAATATATTTTAAAACAGTCTATCTACAAATATCTTCATGTACATTGTTAAATTTCATCCTTGCATCAACTCTGTTAAGTGGATAGGAGAAGAGTCTTTGTCTTTGAAGACAGAGACATTTTACACACATACACACACACACACACTCATATGTGTGTGTATATATATGTGCACACACAAACACCATACACACAAGTGCTGTATTTTGGACGTGGACTTGCATGTGGCCAAAAGTAGTTAAAGTGATTTGTTCAAGTTCACCCGCAAGAAAATCAGTAAGGTGGAGTGAAAGAATATGAGCAATTGACTGAGTCTGTTTCTGGGTTTATATCCTAGTTCTACTAGATTCTAGATCATTTATTTAAAAATGAAAATGTTTAGTAACATTTTTAAGTCAGTTTCAGTTTTGTCAAATGCAAATGGGGATTGTTGCAGAGTTGTTATGAAAACAGAGTAAGATAATGCATATAAAACATATTTGTTGAATGGCATTGAGGAAGTGCCCAATAGGAAGAACTAGGATTATGGTCAGTGGTCTTCCTACTATATCATTCTTCGAGAATTAAGAATATCATCTTCCAAGAGAAAAAGGGTGAACTTACCAAAATCTGTAAAAGGTACATCTTGACTGTCTTTGTCCCAGACCACGTGCTGAGTGTCTACAAGCGTTAGTCCTAGAAGAGTCCTCAGCCATGCAGGATGCAGTGGTCCCTTGCTTTCCCAGTGGATGCAGAATACGGAGAGGAGATGTACTGCACACTCATGCTTAGATGTGTTACCCCTAAACAGTAAAAACCCAGGGCTTCTCACTACATGGATACAGAAAGCATTCATCTCCAGAAGAGAGAGAAGCTACTAGAAATCCCTAAAAAACAGTTTAAAAAATGCTGAAGTTCTTTTCCACAACACTTGCCCCTCCCTGCTGAAAATCATTCATCTCTAGCTTGAAATTAAAAAAAAAAAAAGATAGTTAAATGGATTTAAATATATTTTAAAATAAGGCAATATATTCATTACATTTGGTTTGGATGTGGCATTTAAAAATATAAAACTTATTTCCCTAGAGTGGTGTTTAATCTTTCATACTACCTTCCATCTTAGAAATAGACAATTGAAATATGTTTCTCTCTCTGATCTATAGACTGTGAAGCCCCGATGTTCAATGAGTCCCCCCTCCCCCCCTTTTTTTTTATTTTTGCACGGATTCTTTCTTCTTGGCTTGTGAAAATTACTCAGCATTCCAATCTTAGAATATTTCAGCCAGCTCCCTTGACACCCATACTTCTACCTCCCTTTTGTAATTTGTCCTGCTTTACTCTTATCTCTTGTCATCTCCACTGAATACCTTGGCTCAGCAGTAAAGAATCAGCCTGCCAATGTAGGAGACATGGGTTCAGTCCCTGAGTCGGGAATATCCCCTATAGATGGAAATGGCAACCCACTCTGGTATTCTTGCCTGAAAAATCCCATGGACAGAGGAGACTGGTAGGCTGCAGACTCCGGGGTCACAAAAGAGTCAGACACGACGTAGCGGCTAAACAACAAGCCTCCTAAGATGCTCTAAAACAATCCATGTTTTATTCTCGATGATCCATGATCCATGTTTTATTCTCGATCTTAAAAAAAAAAAAGAAGAAGAAGAAAGAAAGTCAGAAATTAAATGCCCCAAAGCTCTCCACCACCTTGGGCCAGTCTTACTTTTCTGTGGTCCAGTCTCCTTTCCATCACCGCCTCCCCCCTTCCACCTTCCACATTGCAGAGGCACAGATTGTCCTGCAGTCTTTCAGACAGAGACATAGTTGCTCTCACAGCCATCCACAAACCTGCAGGTAGACCTTAGTGGTGTCTGTGCTTTTGCACATATTGGGGAGAATATGTGCAAAAACTAATCTGAATTCAGCAGTGATCCCTAGCCTCTGGGCTTCCCTGGTGGCTCAGCTGCTAAAGAATCCGCCTGCAATGAGGGAGACCTGGGTTCAGTCCCTGGGTTGGGGAAGATTCCCTGGAGAAGGGAAAGGCTTCCCACTCCAGTATTCTGGCCTAGAGAACTGCATGGACTGTATAGTCCATGGGGTCTCAGATAATTGGACACAGCTGAGAGACTTTCACTTTCACTTTCCCCAGCCTATAGATCAGGGGTCCCCAACCCCCCAGGGACTGGACCACACAGCAGGAGGTGAGCAGCAGGTGAGCCAGCCAAGCTTCATCATTATTTATAGGCGCTCCCCATTGCTGGCATTGCCACCTGAGCTCTGCCTCCTATCAGGTCAGCAGGGGCTTTATATTCTTGTAGGAGTCTGAACCGTACTATGAACTGTGCATGCTAGGGATCTAGGTTGTGGGGTCCTCTTAAGAATCATCCCAAACCTATCCCTTAACCTTAGTCGGTGGAAAAATTGTCTTCCACAAAAGCAGTCCCTGGTGCCAAAAATGTTGGGGACCTCTGCTCTAGATTCGTCTACTCATGCTGATCTTAGATAAATGATCATAAAAGCATGCTGGCCATATGCATTATGCATCTTGATGAGTAAAGGTATTTCACACCAAAGCTCTGTTAATTCTCTTGAGCATTCCTTAATTTTTGTCTAATTTGTGGAAATTGAATAGATTACAGTTTCACTTAGATAACTTCTAGGACGTGAGTCATTGTTGCAAATTGTTGTGTATAGTGAATGTTCAAAATGCAGAGTGATATTAACATGACTTTGGGTTGGTGCGATCTTTCAGCACAAAGTAATGGCGTTTCTCAAGGTGTATTCTGGGAGCTGCATTTTCTGTTCAGGTGGCGCTCATTGAGGAAGATGCAGCTGAGAAATGTGTATCAGCATTGTTTGAAGGGAGTGTGCACCAGAAGCCCATTTTCTCAAATAAGTAATTCAGTGGAGGTTAAGGAAAGGAGCTTCTGGCCGGAGGAGTGGTAGGAGAGAGAAGGCAGGTGCACATAAACTCTGTCTTATCCTTTTGTTTTTTCCCTAGGACTACCTTTTCAAACTTGGCGACCAACTCTCAAAGGTGGATAAAATATAATTCACATGACACGAAATCCATCCTTCTAAAAGTGTACTGGTCACTGGCTTTTAGCGCATTCACAAAGCTCTGCAGCCATTACCAACCACCACACAGCTGCAGAACATTTTCGTCAGAGAGAAACACCATACACATTAGCAGCCATACCGTTTCCCACCCACTCTCCAGCCCCTCTTCCACCAGGGTGCTTTATGTCTGTATGGATTTGCCTTCTCTGGATGCTTCATATAAATAAGATCATACTGTTTATGGCCTTTAAAAAATGTACATAGATGTTTTGTCGAGATGATTGTAGAATCACATGTCTTTGTAAGAAATAATACATGAAGGTCTTGTGTATCCTTAACGCAGTCCCTCCCAGTGGGAACGTCTTACATCATGGAAGTCTAATCTCTTAACCAGGTGTTGGTAGCAGCCACTGGTTTTATTCCAGTTTCCCCATTTTACTTGTAATCATGTGTGTGTGTGCCTGTGCATATGCAAGTATATGATTCCACACGATTTGTTACATGTGTAGGTGTGTGAGGCTACCCGGAGAAAGCAAGGGCACCCCACTCCAGTGTTCTTGCCCGGAGAATCCCAGGGATGGCGGAGCCTGGTGGGCTGCTGTCTATGGGGTCGCACAGAGTCGGACACGACTGAAGTGACTTAGCAGCAGCAGCAGCAGTGAGTCTACCACTGAAGTCAAGATATAGGAGATGCTAGTACCACGGGGATGCTTGTATTCTCACACTGCCCTTTAAGGCTGTCCTCGGGGACCACAAATCTGTTCTCTGTTTCTGAAGTTTTGTCATTTCAAAAATGTTATGCAAATGGACTGAAATAGTTCTTAACCTTTTGGGGTTGACTTTGTCTGCTTAACATAATTCCCTGGAGATCATTCAGGTCATCGCATGCATCAGTAGTCTTGTCCTTCTTATCGTTGCGTCGTATTCCAGGAAACATGGCAGTTTAACCATTTCCCCACTGAGCTCTTGAGGTTTTGGCTATTATGAATCAAACTACTGTGAACACTCTTTATAGGTTTTCACATGGACATAAGTTTTCACTTCTCTGGAACAAATGTCCAAGGGTGCAATTTCCAGGTTGTACAGTAATTGAAAGAAAGTTTTATAGGAAAATGTCAATAAAATGTTTTATAAGAAAATGTTTCCAGCATGGGTGTACTATGTTAAATTCCCATCAGCAGTATATGAGTGATGCCTTTTCTCTGCATCCTTGCCAGCATTTGGGGCTGTCACTCTTTTGGGTTTGTTTTTTTTTTTTTTTAGCTATTTTGATAGATATGTAGTGAATATGTGCTTTTGTGACTGGCTTATTTCACTTAGCACAGTATAAGGTTTATCTAAATTAGACTCATATTAGTATTTTCATCCTTTTATTGCTGAATTTGATTCCTTTATTCTGTTGTATGGGTATCCATGTTGAACTAATGGAAGACTATGTTAGAAAGTAATCCAGTATTAGGAAAATGGTAAGGAAAATGCTTTCTGAATTTATTAATATTAAAATTATCTTTAAAATATTGCCTCTATATTTTAAAGCACAGACACTGTATTGTTACATAAATTTTATGGGTTCTTTCAAACAATTTCATAAAAATACATGTGATCTAAGTCCTGATGGGTAAACTGAAAACTCAAATATTTAATCAAGTTTATAGAAAAAATAATAAATATATAAGGAAGACTTATTTTACTTGGCTAAGTCAATCTTGAAAATAAAAATTTAATGCCTCCAGTTCACTACAAACCCACATTATGCCTCCCTGTCTCGCATTAGATTGATTCACACATTTGGCCTGCTTGGTCTCATGAGGAATTCGAGTTTTCCAAACTTGACTTACTATTTAAGTCATCTTACAGATAAAGAAATTAAGATTCATTCATTCACTGTAAAAATATTTGTTGAGACCCTAATATGCATTGGGCCTGCAATAGACGCTGTGATTCAGAAAGGCTAATTAACTCAGTCAAGGTCAGCAGTTTAGTAAAAGCAATGATTAAGAACTCCATTGCATACTGAGAGTAAAATTTCACCTTTAATACTTATTTTCTCTGGATTCCAATTAAAGTAATCCAGAGAAATAATTTAGACTTAAGGTATTTCACTGGTGATCTTTATTGTTCTTTTTTAACAGAAGTGAGTTAGCAGGAATTATTTTCAAAACATGTTGTTGCTGTTGTTGTTCAGTCACTCAGTCATGTCCAACTCTTTGCAACCCCATGGACTACAGCACACCGGGCCTCCCTGTCCTTCACCAATTCCCAGAGTTTGCTCAAACTCCTGTCCATTGAGCTGGTGATGCCATCCAACCATCTCATCCTCTGTCGTCCCCTTGTCCTCCTGCCTTCAATCTTTCCCAGCATCAGGGTTTTTTTTCTAATGACTCAGCTCTTCTCATCAGGTGGCCAAAGTATTAGAGCTTCAGCTTCAGCATCAGCCCTTCCAATGAATATTCAAGATTGATTTTCTTTAGGATTGATGAGTTTGATCTCCTTGCAGTCCATGGGACTCTCAAGAGTCTTCTCCAACACCAGAGTTCAAAAGCATCACTTCTTCAGTGCTCAGCCTTCTTCATGGTCCAACTCTCACATCCATACATGACTAAAGGAAAAACCATAGCTTTGATTATTCAGACCTTTGTTGGCAGAGTAATGTCTCTGCTTTTTAATATGCTGTCTAGGTTTGTCATAGTTTTTCTTCCAAGGAGCAAGCATCTTTTAATTTTATGGCTGTAGTCATCATCTGCAGTGATTTTGGAGCACAAGAAAATAAAGTCTGTCACTGTTTCCATTGTTTCTCCATCTATTTGCCATGAAGTGGTGGAACCAGATGCCATGATCTTAGTTTTTTGAATGTTGAATTTTATATGATATATTTAATAAGTAGATGTTATATTTTTAAAACAATATCTACTTAATCAAATATTTTCTATGTTTAACTTTGTTGGCAAATATTAAATCAAGTTTCTAGGTAAAGAATCCAGTCAACTCTCCACCATTGTACATTTTGTCCAACCTCATTATGTGTAGCTGAAATACAGGAACTGAACATACTATATCCTTAAGTCACTAATAAACTTTAAGTCGCTCCTTTACCACTTTTCTCCATCCCCATGTCAATGAGTAATTTATCTGGAGAAGCAATATGCATAAGTTGCCTTTGAGAAGGAGAGACATGGCATTATCAGTCACCGCATAGACGAGTTATAGCCAGCTCCATCATGGGAGAGAGCAGATGATTACAATCAATAATCAATCAAAGAACTAGTGACAGTAATCATACATCACCTGCTACTGTGAAAGCTTCACACAACGCTTAATATTGCAAGATCCAATTTCTGGTTCGTCTAGGTGCTTTGCCATTGTCCTGAACTTGCTCCTGGAAGAACAAGCCTGCCATCCCTGCTTAAGTGCCCCTGCTTTTGGAATGTTTAGCAACAGTCAAGCAGAATCAAATGAGAGAGAAGAAAAGCACCATTGTTTCTGTCCTTGGCTAATTTCTTATGACTCACTTCGTGTATCACTAAGGCCATGTCAGGTATAGCGCTGCAATGCATTTCTAATTAATCAAGCAGATGCATTTTGTGAAATTGTTGCCAGAAATTATATAACTAGATGTCAAAGTCGTGTCCAGTAAAATATACTGTCCAATAAAAGGCACAGTGTATATAAAACCACAATTAATTTGGGAAAATTGTCTGGGAGGTTTATTGGAAAGTGATTGCTGTTTATAAACACTAAAACGATTCTTCAAGTAAAAGCAATATAAACAATATAAAAGCTTTTCTATTTAAAATGGAAGGAAAATATTCTGGGAAACTTGGTGCCTGGTGATTTTCTTGAGATTCAATCATTCCGCAGACCCTTGCTAAGCTGCTGCTATTCGACAGGACAGCAAAGGTCCTAGCCCTTCAGGACCAAAATATTTGATGCCTGAGAAAATAAAAGTAGAATGCTTAGGGCTGTAAGAGTTTATGCAAGTGCTTGGGGACCACAGAAGAAGATATATAAGGGACTGGGGTGTTGTGGATCCTCTATGAGAAGGTGGCTTTTAAGTTGAAAAGGGAAAAAGAGTGGGGAAAAGTCATTCCAAACACAGAATCAGCCACGCAGCAAGATAGGCTAAAGGACAAAAAGAGCATGGCATTTTCAAGTACCAGGGTGAGATGTGTGTGGTTGAAAGTGGAGGTAAGTAGAGACAGGGGACTTGGTTGTAAGGAAGAACGGTATGTGAGAGAGACAGGAAATGGAGAAAGAGGGCTATTGGAGCTAGATATTGGACATTGTCAAGATGTGGAGAGAACAGACCAACTTGGACCTTCAAGAAGCCCTCTGACCTTAAGAGTGGAAGAAAGACAGAAATGGGAAGCTAGGGGCAGGTAGACTAAGGAGCAGGCTCTTTCTCCTTAACTTGCTAATTTTCTCAGCACAGCTTTTTAACTGCCTAAGAAAAAACAAACCAAAGAAACAAAACAGACCAAAAACAAACCAACAAGCAAAACCTTCTTAGTGGTCTTACTAAGGACTCTGTCTTACAGAACTCAGGGGAATTTCTTTGAATTGGGAACAAGATACTATTGTCCTAATAAAGAAATTTTCAGTAAAGCTTACAGTATCAATCATATTAAAACTTGAATGTTCCTTGAAAAGAGGCAGCCTCCATTTCAGGTCTCTGATAGGGCTCCCAGTCCTAGTGAAAATCCAGGAAAAAGTTGCTGCATTTGATTTAATCACATGGCTTATCTTTTTCAAAAATAAGTTCGAAAATATGTCAGACTCTATCCCTCCCCTAGGATGTGTCCTGTGTCTTTCAAACTAGAATGCCTGTTTTTTCTTTTTTTTTTTTAATGGCTGATTTTGCTTCTGTTTCAAGGATCATCTCAATGTTCTGTAAAAGAATCTTGATTCCCAAGAAGACTCAGAAATATTTTCATAGAAAAGTTTGGAGCTTTTCAAATGATCTCTTCTTTAAACTTCTGTATTGCTGACACTCAGGCCCTCTCTGAGAACCAGGTTTGATATTATTTTCTTCATGTAAGGTTTAGACTGAATGCAGTGTCCTTCTGATTTTAATCATCCTTAAGGAGGTAGAAACTGTCAATAAGAGAAGGCAGGGAGGCTGTTTTTTGAGTGTGGGGTTATTGGATTTGATTCTTCTTATATTAGAGTTTAATTGGAAGCTCTGGTTTTTCTTCATCCGAGTTTCCCTCCAAGTCATTATCTTATCATAAGACAACCATCTTCAGTTCAGAGGCCAACCACCAACAGGAAACAATAAGTCCCTGAGCTTGTGCTTAAGGAAATAAATAAATACGTGCAGTAATAAGTACATACATGGATAAGTGATTTTTTTTTTCCTTGTGGTATATTTAGACTTGGATTGCAAAAGATAAACAAGGAACTGTTGGGTAGAATTTTGAAATTATTAGCTTTCATAGGTTCTAAAATTAGGCTGTGATGGGGTGGGTTTTTGGAAATTAGCTTTCTCAAAATGATGTTTCCCATTCAGTGTTGTAAAGCAAACACAGCAACTGTTGAGGCTGCTGCCTGGAGGCAAATACATAGTTAGCTGAAGTCTTCTTCCTGGATATAAATATCTTCTGGGGTTTCTAACTTGGAAGCTTAAAATTATGGTCTAGAGGAGGCAGCTAGGGTCCACAGCATGTGAGCATTTTTGGATCTCCTAGAGCCATCTTGTCTGCCCAAATATTACAGAGCTGGAAGAAAAGGAGGTAGCCCACAGAGAACAAAGGCGTCAATTCCTAGAGACACTAGCATATGCCTTTCACTGTCTGTCAATGCAGACTGTGTATTTCACCCGTGAAACACCCAGATTATGCCTCATGCTGCGTGTCCAGAGTCGGTCAGTGGTGTTGCCGCGTTGGTGCCTCCTTCCCCTTACAAACCCGTTTTGCATCCCGGATGAAGTACAGCTCTTACCTCTGAGTACTACAATTTTTTTTTTTTTTTTTTGTCTTCTGCCATTCCCTGCAGAATTACACTTCTTTCTTTCCAGATATCCAAATCTCACCCTGCTCCTCAGGCTCTGGCTGTGGCCGCCTGACTGAGCTTCCTACCCTGGATCCAATCTGTTCGTGAAACATCACCAGGAGGATCTTCCTAAAACAGAACTCAACATTTCATCCCAGCATTCAAACAACAGGATCTTCCTAAAACAGAGCTAAACATTTCATCCCAGCATTCAAACAACTGTTGGATTTGGCCATGCTCTCCGCACCCCTAACATGGCAGCAAGCTTCCACAACCACATCCCAGCCTATGCTCAAGTCTACTCACTCAGCAGCCTCCCCTGCTTGCTTCCAGCTACCCTCGCACTAGTGGGGGCCCTGAAATCTGACGACTTCCCAACTTCCGGAAGCCCCTCTGCCTTGTTCACCCGAGGGGACCAACCTGAACTATTTTTTTCTCATTTGTTATACACTTTTCAAAGCTTGTCTGTGGTGATATCCTCTCTTCTCCTCAATACTGCTTTAAAAGAAAAAAACAGCTTAACCCCTCATTACTGTTAACACCCCTTAACACCTCATAACTGTTGCTGTTCAGTTGCTAAGTTTTGTCCAACTCTGAAACCCCATGGACTGCAGCATGCCAGTCTTCCCTGTCCTTCTCTATCTCCGGGAGTTTACTCAAATTCATGTCCATTTAGTTTGTGTGTTACTTTTACAAAACAAAATGGAAATACACCTACAAGTGTGTGTGTATATATATATATATATATATATATATGTATGTATTTTTGAAACACAAACTGGAATCAAGATTGACGGGAGAAATATCAATAACCTCAGATATGCAGATGACACCACCCTTATGGCAGAAAGTGAAGAGGAACTCAAAAGCCTCTTAATGAAAGTGAAAGTGGAGAGTGAAAAAGTTGGCTTAAAGCTCAACATTCAGAAAACGAAGATCATGGCATCCGGTCCCACCACTTCATGGGAAATAGATGGGGAAACAATGGAAACAGTGTCAGACTTTATTTTTCTGGGCTCCAAAATCACTGCAGATGGAGACTGCAGCCATGAAATTAAAAGACGCTTACTCCTTGGAAGGAAAGTGATGACCAACCTAGATAGCATATTCAAAAGCAGAGACATTATTTTGCCAACAAAGGTCCGTCTAGTCAAGGCTATGGTTTTTCCTGTGGTTATGTATGGATGTGAGAGTTGGACTGTGAAGAAGGCTGAACGCCGAAGAATTGATGCTTTTGAACTGTGGTATTGGAAAAGACTCTTGAGAGTCCCTTGGACTGCAAGGAGATCCAACCAGTCCATTCTGAAGGAGATCAGCCCTGGGATTTCTTTGGAAGGAATGATGCTAAAGCTGAAACTCCAGTACTTTGACCACCTCACTCGAAGAGTTGACTCATTGGAAAAGACTCTGATGCTGGGAGGGATTGGGGGCAGGAGGAGAAGGGGACGACAGAGGATGAGATGGCTGGTTGGCATCACTGACTCGATGGACATGAGTCTGAGTGAACTCTGGGAGTTGGTGATGGACAGGGAGGCCTGGCGTTCTGGGATTCGTGGGGTCTCAAAGAGTCGGACACGACTGAGCGACTGAACTGAACTGAACACTAGATAAGCATAACCTGAATATGTTAAGCATAACAAGTCTCATCTGTCTAGCCATCTCATGTTTAAGTGTGATTAGAAGTAAATTTCTCATTTATGTTATCCTTTGGAAATTATCTGGGACGTAATAGTCATTTTATTCTTTAC
>NW_011494921.1:10326199-10330287 GCF_000754665.1 Bison bison bison | reverse complement strand
ACTGTGGTATTGGAAAAGACTCTTGAGAGTCCCTTGGACTGCAAGGAGATCCAACCAGTCCATTCTGAAGGAGATCAGCCCTGGGATTTCTTTGGAAGGAATGATGCTAAAGCTGAAACTCCAGACTTTGGCCACCTCATACGAAGAGTTGACTCATTGGAAAAGAGTCTGATGCTGGGAGAGATTGGGGGCAGGAGGAGAAGGGGACAACAGAGGATGACATGGCTGGATGTCATCACTGACTTGATGGACGTGAGTCTGGGTGAACTCTGGGAGTTGGTGATGGACAGGGAGTCCTGGCGTGCTGTGGTTCATGGGGTCACAAATAGTCGGACAGGACTGAGTGACTGATCTGATCTGATCTGATTGTTTATGCATACATATATTTTATACATATATATATATTATATATGTCTTCCCTGGTGGCTCAGAGGGTAAAGCGTCTGCCTACAATGCAGGAGACCTGGGTTCCATGCCTGGGTTGGGAAGATCCCCTGGAGAAGGCAATGGCACCCCACTCCAGTATTCTTCCCTGGAAAATCCCATGGATGGAGGAACCTGGTAGGCTACAGTCCATGGGGTCGCAGAGAGTTGGACACGACTGAGCAACTAGCACAGCACACACATATTATATATATGTATATACATATATTTGTTACATGTATATAATCTTCACCAACACCTGTGAAATCTTTCTTGATATAACCTTTTCAAACTGGGTTTCTTCTCTATTCTGGCTATATTTTGTCTCATTATTATTATTATTATTTTGCTATATAATAAGTCCCACCTTATGTTTTGGTTGGTTTTTGTGTCTCTTTCCATCCCTCCTTACCCCAGGCTAGAAGAAGCTTTGGGATACTAAGTCTTCCTCATATTTTTATGTTGAGTATCTCTTATGAAAGCTTTGTTAGACTCATACCTCTCCAGAGAGGGGGCTTTCCTTACTACATGGTGTCTTACTTAATATAATTCCTTCCCCTATATTTTGGGCTTTGTTGGTGTTTCAGATGGTAAAGAATCTGCCTGGAATGCAAGAGACCCAGGTTCGATCCCTGGGTCAGGAAGTTCCCCTAGAGGAGAGCATGGCAACCCACTCCAGTATTCTTGCCTGGAGAACCCCGTGGACAGAGGAGCCTGGTGGGCTACAGCCCATGGGGTCACCAGGAGTGACTAAGACTTTCACTTGCTTTCAGCTGAAGCTTCTTATAAACATGTCTTTTCTTTTAACATGGGTTATAAGCTTCCTCATATGAAATGGCAACCCACTCCAGTGTTCTTGCCTGGAGAATCCCAGGGACAGAGGAGCCTGGTGGGCTGCCATCTGTGGGGTCACACAGAGTCGGACAAGACTGAAGTAACTTAGTAGCAGCAGCATCAAGCTTCTTCATAGCAGTGAATATCTGCTCTCCTTTTGCTTCTTTCAGCAGACCCTAAAGGATCAGACACAGTAGGTTTTTAATAGTGTATTAAATGAGCCAATTAATGACACATGGTGGGTGACAAGGCCTCAGTGCTAAAGCTGATGGTTGGCCTGGAGTTGACAGACATGTGTAAAAAATTAAAATCAGCTTCTTGTTCTTTCCAGATGGAAAGGAATTTGATGCGGCAAGTATACATGAATCAGCAGTTTGGGTTTGGAGTGTTAGAACAGGAGCTGCTATTGGGATTTGTCAAGCATCATCTCTGATTTAGAATATATTTTGAGTCCCATCTTTAACACAAGATTTTGTGAGGCTTAATTTAAACAGTAGTGAACTTGGCGCTATGGATAGAGATGTTAAGAATTAATGGATCCCTGGGACAAGTTTCAGAGTTCCTGAAGGAACTATTCTCTCTAAAGGTACAAGCAGAAATGTAAGGTAAACCCATGAAAAATAAGCTTGATTCAAAATTCTGATATATCGAGGTAAAGGTCAATGGGAAACCCTGGTAGTTACAGTTGAACTGGGATTCCCAGAGGCTGTGTTCACTTTTTTTCTGGTTGTTCTGTAGGATGTTGAGGGTCATTATCTCAATACAGTGGAAAGATTCTCATATCACAGTTCAATTTTATGTTCATCTTCTTACTGTACATGCTAAGAAGTTAAAGTCTCTTTGGATTTTAAAATGATTTCATTCCATTTTACTTGGCATTACTTTGTCTCCTTTTTAAAATGTCTTTCAATTTTAGTGGCATCAAGGCATTTGGTCTTAAGTATGGCCACTGTACTTTCTCTCAAGAAAAGAGTTATTCACAACAGTTGGATATATTTAACTGTTCTGTTAGTAGAGGGAAATAGATGTATTGGGGACTAAAACATACAGTTATATCACAGTCAATTGGTAATAAAAGATTTAAAGAATATTAAAAGAAAATCCTTTATCTTAAGTATAAAGTTTTAAGAGTTAATTATTTATGGAAGGCTACCTCCTTACTGAAATGTTATCTCTGCCAGGACAAGGATGCCACCATATTTAATTTCTGTCTTCTTTCAGAGCCTCACACAGGGCCTCATTCAACTGAATTCAGTTTATATTGATATTAGAATGAATTCTAAAACAAATAATAGTAACTTGCAAAATAAATATGCCTGATAAAATCTGTGAAGAAATGAAGGAAAATTAAGAAGCTGTGATTCCTACTATCTCACCATCTGAGAAGGTGGACATACATTTAGTAATTATGGAACCAGTCCAGGTGGTATGCAATGAAATGCTTGGAGAAAATTGTGGACTATAGTGGCTGTGAAGATCTTTGTGGCTGAGATAGAACTTTAATTAAAACTTGAAGGTAACAAGTGTAAAATTTGACTTAGCAAAATGAAAGAGGAAAATACTTTCAGAAAGAAAAAAGGAATAAGGGAAACTGTATAGATTAAGGGACAGCATGGATATGGGGGAAATTTAGAGAGAAAGCCATCGTGATGGAGAAAAACTGTTTCAAGCTGAAAAGCACTAAAAGGTAAAATTCTCTGGATGTTAAACCTGGGAAATTTGAATATCTACACTAGATAAGTCTGAATTTGGCAATAAGGAGTTCATGATCTGAGCCACAGTCAGGTCCTGGTCTTGTTTTTGTTGACTGTAAAGAGCTTCTCCATCTTTGGCTGCAAAGAATATGATCAATCTGATTTTGGTGTTGACTATCTGGTGATGTCCACGTGTAGAGTCTTCTCTTGTGTTGTTGGAAAAGAGTGTTTTGCTATGACCAGTGCATTTTCTTGGCAAAACTCTATTAGTCTTTGCCCTGCTTCATTCCATATTCCAAGGCCAAATTTGCCTGTTACTCCAGGTGTTTCTTGACTTCCTACTTTTGCATTCCAGTCCCCTATAATGAAAAGGACATCTTTTTGGGGTGTTAGTTCTAAAAGGTCTTGTAGGTCTTCATAGAACCGTTCAACTTCAGCTTCTTCAGTGTTACTGGTTGGGGCATAGACTTGGATTACTGTGACATTGAATGGTTTGCCTTGGAAATGAACAGAGATCATTATGTTGTTTTTGAGATTGCATCCAAGTACTGCATTTCAGACTCTTTTGTTGACCATGATGGCTACTCCATTTCTTCTAAGGGATTCCTGCCTGCAGTAGTAGATACAATGGTCATCTGAGTTAAATTCACCCATTCCAGTCCATTTTAGTTCGCTGATTCCTAGAATGTTGACGTTCACTCTTGCCATCTCTTGTTTGATCACTTCCAATTTGCCTTGATTCATGGACCTGACATTCCAGGTTCCTATGCAATATGCTCTTTACAGCATCGTACCTTGCTTCTATCACCAGTCACATCCACAACTGGGTGTTGTTTTTGCTTTGGCTCCATCTCTTCATTCTTTCTGGAGCTATTTCTCCACTGATCTCCAGCAGCATATTGGGCACCTACTGACCTGGAGAGTTCCTCTTTCAGTATCCTATCATTTTGCCTTTTCATACTGTTCATGGGGTTCTCAAGGCAAGAATACTGAAGTGGTTTGCCATTCCCTTCTCCAGTGGACCACATTCTGTCAGGAGATTCAACCAGTCCATTGGTTGGATCTGCAAGGAGATCCAACCAGTCCATTCTGAAGGAGATCAGCCTTGGGATTTCTTTGGAAGGAATGATGCTAAAG
>NW_011494921.1:10313347-10325998 GCF_000754665.1 Bison bison bison | reverse complement strand
AACCTGAATATGCCAAGTCTCATCTGTCTAGGCATCTCATGTTTAAGTGTGATTAGAAGTAAATTTCTCATTTATGTTATCCTTTGGAAATTGTCTGGGACGTAATAGTCATTTTATTCTTTACCTGATGTGATAACACTTTCTGTAAATAAAAGAGAAACCAGGATTGAAGTGTGTGTGTGTGTGTGTGTGTGTGTGTGTGTGTGTGTGTGTATGTATAGACCCCAGCAATAGCCCAGAGGAATGGGCTGACCAGACATTTGAAAAGAAAAAGCCTGCAAGTATTTGGGGAAAGAAACTCCTAGCAAAATTTCAGTGCTTTTGATTTGGAAAGTGAAGTAAATACAAAGAGAAAAATAAAGATGGAAAAAAGCAGGACGACGGTCCTAAACTTTGGATAATGCTTCAACTATGTAAGGATTGTAGAGATGAGTTTATCTTCCAGAGGGAAGAGTTTGGGTCCCAGTGTTTTCAAGTACAGACCATTGGAAGCAAAGGCAAGTGGAGGTATGGTTGGGGAGGTGTTAAACAGGTGTTGACATGTTCTCCTTGATTTGAAACGATGCCGCACATCCTCTGACTTTCCGTTTCCTCCTGCATGCACAAAATGAGGCTTTTGACCCAATCTTCCTAGGACCCCTAAATGTTACAAATTGAATTGCTTTATTAGATTCATGTTATTCAGCTTTTGTTCTTTGTTTTAGATGTGTTTGTCTCTTATGCACAATGAAATTGTCGTGGGATTCAGAACACACTGGTTGAACGGAATTGGTGTCTCTGCCGATATCTCTCATATTTTTAATAAGAACACAATTATTATTTGAAAGATGGATGGTACTAGGAGAAGAGCTGCCTTTATCATGTTAAAGAAGAGTAGGCAAACTCAAAGTTGAATTCGGGACTTCTGAAAAGCCTGTGGCCATCATGTTGTGTTCTTAAAGTAAAAATCAGAGTGATTAGTGGAAGATGGGGATGCTTACGTGACCTTCATAGTGTTGACTTCAGAAGCTTTGGTTTTGGCCAAAAACTTCATTCAGTTTTAAATAAAAATAAAAGATGTATTTTTCATGGTCACCAAGAATTTTGTCCAACAACATATTCAGTAACTAGACTGTCTTTGACCAACCCAATATTTAGGCTCAATAAGCTTCTTTTCAATAATCCTGTATATACACCTGTCACAAATTATTTCACAAAAATATTCTTAATTCTATTACTCTTTCAGCCTATCATCTTTTCTGCCTTTCTCAGAATATGAGTGTGTCTGTGTTTGTGTGTGTGTGTGTGTCATGCTGATGGCCACAAATGATGAGAAACATTGGTATAAAAGTGTGACTGAGCACCAACTTAGACCCCTAATTTATACCTAAAAAACATCTCCTGACCACTGGAAATTATTCACTCATATGTGAACTCTGCTCTGTCATTTGTTATTCACCACTTGCTTGGGATTTTATTAAAATTACACTATCACTTATTTAAAGAAATCTAAACTAGTGTCACGTATCTGTCATCAATCAGAATGTCTCTGAAGATTTTAGTCAGATTTTTTTATGTTGTTTTTATAAGGGAAACTTTGGTGCTTTGATTTCTTTTTTTTTTTTTTTTTTTTTTTTGCACTGATTATCTGCCAAGAGTTTGGCACCAATTTGAGTTTTTGTGGTCCCTGAAAAATCTTTCCTTCTCATGCTTGTGTTTTGTAAGCTGCTGACTGGCCTATCCTATGGGGCAGTGAAGTCCACCTTGCCAGGAAAAGTATTTGTCAAGGAGCAAGTCCATAAGTCCATGGTGAAAATCACTGAGTAGTGGTCTTAGAGAATCAGGGAAAAATTTGGAGCTGATAGTATTCTCCCCTAGAAAGTAATTAGGCAGTAGAAATCTGGTAGCACCAACCCACGCTTGAATAGCATTTCATTGTCCTAAACATTTCTCCAAAGGCTTTATCTCATTTGGTCTACATTGTCACTTAGGGAGCCAATTAGAACAGATCACACTGTCTCTTCTTTATGAGTGAGAGTATGGTGACTTGGTGACTTGAGGAGGCTAACCCAGATAACATGGGTTATCTTTTCATTTGTTGTAATCTTATCCTTACTCTTCAAATAAGGATATACTAGGACCTATATTGCTACAGACAAATAGCTCCTAAAGTAAAAATGTTACAAGATGTGTAGTTTTTACTGTGGAATAATCCAGTTCTTATTTTAGATGCTACCTCTGAATTTGAAATAAAAACAAAAATCTTAAAAATGTTTAATTCAGTAGCATTCACTCAAAAGTTTTGAAAGAATAAATAAGTTTAAATGTTTAACAAGGGCATGTTTAGAGTACATGATCCATATGTATTTTAAAGTTTGAATAATTTAAACAGTTGAATTAAATGTCAGCAGAAGTAATTTAAATTAAACCACAGAACCAAAAGTATCTAACTGTAAAGACGGAAAATAACATAATGCTGTGACATTTCTGTTTTAAAATATTATCAAACATTCCAATAGACTGAGGGGGGAAGAGGTTATATTTTGAAACCTTAGTCTAGAAGACCAAAGAGAGTTGAAGACTATCCAGAAGAAGAATTTCAGATTTAATAGGGGGGTGAGCGTGCCATGAATGTTTATGTTGGGAAAATAATAAAGAGAAATCAGAAATACCTGATGTTTTACCTGAGAGAGTTGGGCTTAACCTGCCTTCTACTTCCATAAATTTAACCTAGAGTTTTAAATGATAGACAGATTTCTCTTTCATATGAGAAGTGATAGTTTATTGGTCAGCTCTAAGTTTCATATCAAGTAGAGGATGGACAAGTTGTTTCAGTTCAGTGCTGTCCAGTAGAAATGCCAATGTGAGCAGAGTGGTGGATGTTTTAAGATGTCTAGTAGCCATGTTAAAGAAAGTCTTAGATGGCATGGCTTGTATTACTATTCTTTCAACAGAATACATTCAAAATATTTCAACATAAAATCAGTATAAAATTATGGTAAGTTTTACATGATTTGTTTTTCCTACTAGGTCTTCAAAATCAAGGGTGTATTTTACACTTATAGCTCATCTCAGGTTGGACCAGCAACATTTCAAGTCCTTTTCAGTAACCATTTTTGCCCAGTCCCTGCTGTATTGGACAGTGTGTTTTTAGAGTAACCAAACATACTAACCAACCTTGAAGAGCCTCAATTCAAAGAAGTATTTTTATTTGAATGGCATGAAGGTAGAATGGATACCATTTCCCAAGCAAAGGCACCTTTGAGATCATGGCACAGATGTAGGCTGATGGGGTAGTTTCTTAGTCCTGGGGCCTGTGGAGAAGAGAGGAAAAGAAATGGATCACAGATCATCTTTATGTGAAATCTAAAATGGAACCCCCTCTGGGGCTTCCCAGGTAGCTCAATGGGTAAAGAATCTGCCTGCCAATGCAGGAGATGCAGGAGTCCTGGGTTTGATCCCTGCATTAGGAAGATCCCCTGGAGGAGGAAATGGCAACCCATTCCAGTATTCTTGCCTGGGGAATCCCATGGACAGAGGAGCCTGGCGGGCTACAGTCCATAGCGTCACAAAGAATCAGGCATGAGTGAAGTGACTGAGCACACTGGACTAATAAAACACAGAAAAGGAGCAAATCACCCATATCCTACTCCAGGGCAGCATTTTGAGTAGAATGCAGAGCTGGAGGTCAGCCCACCCTTGCCCCTGGGGCTGGGAGCTCTCCTGAGGCACTTCTTGGCAGAGAAGTCCCCGTGGGCTGCCTGGGAGCCAGTTTCTACAGGGACTGCAGACTGCAGTCTTCAGCAGTGATTTGTATACTCTTAGAGGTCACAGGTCACACCCACAATTTGATGAACACCATGAGCCTCTTATCAAGGAAACATCATCAAGGATTCAGAGTGTGGCAGTGGTTCCTATACTGCGTTTGAAAGCATGGGCACTTTTGAGGCTGTGGACCTGTGGCTAATAAACCTGGCCACAGTGGTAGTTGTCCATATTTTTCTCATGAAGGTTTTCTTGTTTCAGGGGCAAGAGGGTCCAGAAAATAGGACAGGCACAAACCTGTTTGTTTTTCCTCCACCTAAAATAGGCTTCATGGATGTGAACTGAAAGTTACCTTTGTTCTTTGTGTGTTTTGCCAAGTCATTATTTTCTCCCTGAACCGTTGGGGGATTTTCTGCTGCTGTCACTGGCTCGCCCCAAAGTTCTCACCTTGACGTGTTGGGGGAAGATCACCTGGTTGTGACTAAATCCAACCACTGAACGTTTTGACACTGGCCAGGGAACGTGCAGGTCATTTGGTCTGTTTTTGTTTTTGTTTTTAATGTCATCCCCTTTGGCATTTCCTCCCAGTGTTTTTATTGTGGTGCCACAAGGCACTCCTCCCCTGCCACCTGCTTCCTGTTGTGATAAATGTTCATGATCACAGAGGTCACACCTTCTGTCAGGAACAATTGACTTAGCATCCTGGGTCTCCAGTTCACTCCCCCAGGCCATGCTTTCCCGTGCTCCTCTCCGCATGTCAAGGTTTGAGAACAGTGAACAGAAAGAGAACTTGTAAGGTTGTAGTTCCCTGAGTAGTAAGTCTGCAGAATCATCTCATCCTGAATAAATAAATAAATAAATAAATATATATATATATATATAAAATAGTGTGTGTACATATGTGTGTGTGTGTGTGTGTAAAAGGGGATGACAGAGGATGAGATGTCTGGATGGCATCACTGACTCAATGGACATGAGTCTGAGTGAACTCCGGGAGTTGGTGATGGACAAGGAGGCCTGGCGTGCTGCGGTTCATGGGGTTGCAAATAGTCGGACACAACTGAGCGACTGAACTGAACTGAACTGAACTGAAGTGAGTGGTAGTTGCTCAATCATGTCCAACAGTTTGCAACCCCATGAGCTGTAGCCCCACCAGGCTCCTATGTCCATGGGATTCTCCAGGCAAGAATATTGAAGTGGGTTCGCATTCCCTTCTCCAGGGGATCTTCCCGACCCAAGGATTGAACCCGGCTCTCCTTCACTGCAGATAGATTCTTAACCATCTGAGCCACCTGGGAAGCCCAGGTTTATGGTTACCAAAGGGGGAAGATTGGGGAGTGGGGGTAAATTATAGGTTAGGGGCTAACACATACACACTGCTGCTGCTGCTGCTGCTGCTAAGTCGCTTCAGTCGTGTCCGACTCTGTGCGAGCCCGTAGATGACAGCCCACCAGGCTCCCCATCCATGGGGTTCTCCAGGCAAGAACACCCGAGTGGGTTGCCATTTCCTTCTCCAGTGCATGAAAGTGAAAAGGGAAAGTGAAGTCACTCAGTCGTGGCCGACTCTTAGCGACCCCACGGACTGCCGCCTACCAGGCTCCTTCGTCCATGGGATTTTCCAGGCAAGAGTACTGGAGTGGGGTGCCATTGCCTTCTCCACACATACACACTGCTGCATATTAAATAGATAACAGCAAGGACCTACTGAATAGCAGAGAAACTCTAAATTTTACCCTTTAGAAAAAAAATTTTTTTTAAAAAAAGAAAAAAAAATTTTTTTTCCCCTTCGATTGGCAGAACTTTTTCTAGAAAACTTAAGATCTTGACAACAGGTAACTGGTTTCTTTTCTGCCTGAGTTATAACCATCATAATCACCCATTAAACTTAATGAGGGTTGGGTTATTGAGAGTGATACTATGCTGTGTTATATCGTTTGAATTCCTCCTGCAGCTTTGGTTGGAGACAGAACTATTAAGAACTGTTCTATAAAACCTAGCAGCTCAGAGATGTGTGATAAATGAAGAAGAAAAGGGGGAAAAAACATTTTCAGAAACCAACAGTACATCCAATTTGCAAGGGCGAGGAGATGCTGTTAGACTGTAGAAGCAAGGACCTCTTTCCTGTAGTCATTTGTATTCCTTGAGGAGGAGTTGCTCTGGGGGATTTAGTTTATCATGGTCTGTGAGATATTGAATCAGATTCTGAAGCCTCTCCCTGGGGATTGTGGGGAATTAGAGACCCAAAGGCATTTCTGGAGATTGCCAGTGAAAGTTAAAGGAAGTATCCAGAGTCACAGAAGCAACAGGAAGTACTAAAAGGCCCAGACTTCTACTACCTTGATATTTTCTTGTAGTGCTACTCAGAGGTTGGCAAATGGATCCATGTGCTTGGTCACTTCCAAGTCTATGAACCAAAGATAGTGTGGCTTTTTTGAGATATAACTGGCATACAGCATTATACTAGTTTCAGGTACTCAGCATAGTGATTCATTGCATGTGATATTGGAAAATGATCACCACACGAAGTCCAGTTGGCATCCATCACCACACATAGTTACAGACTTTTTTTCTTGTGATGAGAAATTTTAAGGTCTATTCTCTTAGCAACTTTTAACTATATAATACAGTATTCCTAACTGTAGTCACAGAAAGGTGCCTTACATCCTAGGACTTAAGTAACTTTTGACCATCTTCACCCATGTCATCCACCCTTTACTGCCTCCCTATGGCAACTACCAGTTTGTTCTCTGTAGCTATAAACTCAGTTTTTTTATGTTTCTGTTTTAGATTCCATGTACAAGTGAGGTCATACAGTATTCGGTCTTTCTCTCTCCGGGTTATTTCACTTAGCAAATTGCTCTCAAGGTCAGTCAGTGTTGTTGCTAGTGGCAGCACTGCCTTTTATATTGCTGGATAATATTTCATTTTATCACATCATCTTTACCCACTTATCAGACTGTGGGCACTTAGGTTGTTCCGTGTCTTAGCTGTGATAAATAATGCCACAGTGAATGTGGGGATGTAGATACGTTTTCAAATTAGCGGTTTTGTTTCCTGCGGAATTTGTCTGAAGTAGATTTAATTCAGAAGTGGAATTGCTGAGTTGTATGGTGTATGAGAGTGTTAATTGCTTAGTCGTGTCCAACTCTTTGCGACCCCAAGGATTATAGCCCGCCAGACTCCTCTATCCATGGGATTCTCCAGGCAAGAACACTGGAGTGGGTTACCATGTCCTTCTCCAGGGGATTTTCCTGACTCAGTGATTGAACCCAGGTTTCCTGCATGGCAGGCAGATTCTGTATCATCTAAGCTATAGGGAAGTCAGTTCTACTTTAACATTATTTCTTTTTTTTTTTATGATGCTGACAGCTTCAAACTACTTCCGTTTCCTCCTTGGTGACCTCCTAGTACTTTTGTTATGGAACAAACAACATAAAAGTTTGAGTATCATTATTAGGAAGATCGGTCCATTGAACAGTAAACATTGAAGAAAATAGTTCCCTTGTACCTGCATAATTTGGGAGGTTACCACAAATTGTTAATATAAGGATCATCCTTGGAGAAGAGGAACTTTCTGATTTCCCCTCTATGTATAGCTTCATAGAAATGTTATTAACATCTTGAGACCAAGGGTCATATATTTTCCAGTGTTGTATCTTATTAGTTAACTGTCATGTACCTTCTTACAAATGAATTGAATATAGTTGAATTCAGGATAGAATATAGTAAATTTTTACTAAAGCATCTCTACTTATTAAATACTCTAACTTCAGTGACCACTCATACCAAAACTTTCCCAATTTTATATTATGTCCAAGGTCGTCACCATGTGCCTGTCATTTATGTTAAATGAGCGCTGCTTATTTAGCATGTCTGTATGTGGAATATTATATTTGATTCTATGAAGGATTTCTAAGAAAGCACAAAGAAATATTTCCTATCTTCTCAAGCTTGGGTTGGAGTTGGAAGGCCTTTCAAAATGCACTTTTGCAAATGTAGAAATTGAGACCCAGAAAAGATAAGTGACTTCTTCTTAACAAACAAAGACAAACAATCAATAAATCAAACAAAGTAGCAAAAACAACAAACAGCTGTAAACAGTAAAACAGAGATCAGGATCCAGGTATCTTGAGATCTTGCCCAGAGCTCTAGCATATCATTATTATTTATGCTAATGCTTTTCAGTTGACACTCAGACTGTTGCTTGACTAGTTCTGACACTCTTTGAACCTGTAAAGCACATAGCAACTTCATGGAGCTTAAAGAAAGAAAGCCAAAGAAAAATTCTTTCTACCAGATTGCTCACAACAGATCTTATTTAATAAAGAAATATTAGGCACTTTGGGAAATACAAATACAAAGATAAATTCTGCCCTCAGGATGTTGACAGTCAAGGTGAACAAAGCCAGTTATACAGACAGCTGTATAAAGCATAAGATAACTTGTTTAGACTTTTGGAAGAAGGGATACTTACTCATAGTTGGAAGCATTCTAAGGCTTCCTAGGGAAAGTTTATAAGATCTATTGAGCATTGTGGGATTTAGTTTTATAGAAATAAAAAGAAGGTCATTTTAACACGAAGGAATGATATGATAAAGATAAAGCAGAGGTATTGAGGGCATCTGTGGGGGAAACATAAATTAGATTTACTAGGACAATAGTTTCAGAGAAGGCAATGGCACCCCACTCCAGTACTCTTGCCTGGAGAATCCCATGGGCGGAGGAGCCTGGTGGGCTGCAGTCCATGGGGTCGCTATGAGTCAGACACGACTGAGCGACTTCATTTTCACTTTTCACTTTTCACTTTCATGCCTTGGAGAAGGAAATGGCAACCCACTCCAGTGTTTTTGCCTGGAGAATCCCAGGGACGGCAGAGCCTGGTGGGCTGCCATCTATCGGGTCGCACAGAGTCGGACACGAATGAAGCAACTTGGCAGCAGCAGCAGGACAATAGTTAACGATATTTTTGGGGGGTAAAGGGAGAGATAATAAATATCATAGGCTTTTCAGGTTATACCATTTCTGATGCAACTACTCAAATCTGACATGTAGCACAAAATCAGCTATAGAAAACTCATAAATGAATATAAGTAGCCATATTCCAATAAAACTTTATTTACAGCAATAAGCAGTAGGCCAGATATGACCTGATAGTAGGCTGTAGTTTGCTAATCCCTGAACTTCATTATAGAGAGAAGAAACAGAAGTAGGCTGGAGAGAAGATGGGATCAGAATATCAAAAACCTTCTACTAGCTATTCTGGTTTGACCTCTTACTTGTTAACACAGACTTTCTTTTTTAGTTTTTTTTTTTTTTTTTTTTACCAAATTCCCAGCTTGTTGCCTGTTTTTTTTTTTTTTTAATAGATCGTAGAATTACTAATTTAAATTCATTTATTTTTTAATTGAAGGATAATTGCTTTATAGAATTGTTTTCTGACAAATATCAACATGAATCAGCCATAGGTACGCATATGTCCCCTCCCTCTTGCATCTTCCTCCCATCTTCCTCCCTATCCCACCCCTCTAGGTTGATACTGACCCCCCATTTGAGTGCCCTGAATCATACAGCAATTCCCATTGACTATCTATGTTACATATGGTAATGTAAGTTTCCATATTGCTCTCTCCATACATCTCACCCTCTCCTTCCTCCCTACCCCAGTGTCCGTAAGTCTGTTCTCTATGTCTGTTTCTCTGTTGCTGCCCTGAAAATAAATTCTTTGGTACCATCTTTCTAGATGCCATATATATGCATTAGTATACAATATTTATCTTTTTCTTTCTGACTTACTTTACTTTGTATAATAGGCTCTAGGTTCATCCACCTTCTTAGAACTGACTCAAATATGTTCCTTTTACGGCTGAGTAATATTCCATTGTATACACGTACCCCTGCTTCTTTATCCGTTCGTCTCTCAATGGACATCTAGGTTGCTTCCATGTTCTAGTATTGTAAATAGTGCTGAAGTGCACATTGGGGTACATGTATCTTTTTCAATTTTTATTTTTTCAAAATTGATTTGTTTTCCTCCGAAGTTTTGATTTCAGTTTCCTCAGGGTATATGCCTAGTAGTGGGATTACGGGGTCATATGGTGGTTTTATTCCTATTTACTTTTAAGGAAGCTCCATACCATCTTCCACAGTGGCTGTATCAATTTACATCCACACCAACAGTGCAGGAGGGTTCCCTTTTCTCCACACCCTCTCCAGCATTTAATGTTTCTTGACTTTTTGATGATGGCCAATTCTGACCAGTGTGAGGTGATATCTCATTGTGGTTTTGACTTCCATTTCTCTAATAATGAATGATGTTGAGCATGTTTTCATGTGTTTGTTACCCATCTGTATGTCTTTTCTTTGGAGAAATGTCTGTTTAGGTCTTCATCCCACTCTTTGACTGGGTTGTTTGTTTTTCTGGTATTGAGTTATAGAGCTGCTTGTATATTTTGGAGATTAATCCTTTGTCAGTTGTTTCATTTACTATTATTTTCTCCCATTCTGAGGGTTGTCTTTTCACCTTGTTTCTTTCGCTGTGATAAAGCTTTTAAGTTTAATTAGGTCCCACTTGCTTATTTTTGTTTTTATTTCCATTACTCTAGGATGTGGGTCATAGAGGATCTTGCTTTGATTTACGTCATTGAGTCTTCTGCCTATGTTTTCCTCAAGAGTTTTATAGTTTTTGGTCTTACATTCAGGTCTTTAATTTATTTTGAGTTTATCTTTGTGTATGGTGTTAGGAAGTGTTCTAATTTCATTCTTTTACCTGTAGCTGTCCAGTTTTCCAGCACCACTTATTGAAGAGGCTGTCTTTGCTACATTGTATATTCTTGCCTACTTTGTCAAAAATAAGCTACCCATAGGTGCATGGGTTTATCTCTGGGTTCTCCATCTTCTTCCATTTGTCTATATTTCTGTTTTTGTTCCAGTACCGTATTGTCTTGATGACCATAGCTTCGTATTACAGTCTGAGGTCAGGAAGGTTGGCTCCTCCAGCTCCATTCTTCTTTTTTGAGATTGTTTTGGCTATTCAGGGCCCTTTGTGTTTCCATATGAACTTTGAAATTTTTATTCTAGTTCTGTGAAAAATGCCATTCATAATTTGATACGGATCTTATTGAATCTGTAGATTGCATCTGGAAGTATGGTCATTTTCACAGTATTAATTCTTCCTACCTAGGAACATGGAGTATCTCTCCATCTGTTTATGTCATCTTTGATTTTTTCGTTAGTGTCTTATAGTTTTCCATCTACAGTTCTTTTGTCTCCTTAGGTAGGTTTACTCCTAGATATTTTATTCTTTTTGTTGCAATGGTGAATGAGATTGATTCCTTAATTTCTCTGATTTTTCATGGTTAGTATATAGGAATCCAAGTGATTTCTGTGTATTGATTTTCTGTTCTGCAATTTTGCTAAATTCAATGATTAGCTCTAGTAATTTTCTGATATTATCTTTAGAGGTTTCTATGTATAGTGTCATGTCATCTGCAGTTAGAGTTTTACTTATTTTCTGACCTGGATTCCTTTTATTTCTTTTTCTTCTCTGATCGCCGTAGCTAGGACTTCCAGAACTACACTGCATAACAGTGGTGACAGTGGACACCCTCGTCTTGTTCCTGATCGTAGAGGGAGTGCTTGCAGCTTTTCACCACTGAGAATAACGTTTGCTGTGGGCTTGTCATATATGGCCTTTACTATGCTGAGGTGTTTCTTCTGTGCCCGTTTTTTTTTTTTTTACCATAAATGGCTGCTGAATTTTGTCAAAAGCTTTTTCTACATCTATTGAGATGATCATATGGTTTTTAGCTTTCAATTTGTTAATATGGTATATCACATTGATTGATTTGCATATATTGAAGAATTCTTGCTTCCCTGATATAAACCTGACTTGATCATGGTGTATGAGTTTTTTAATATGCTATTGAACTGTTAGAATTTTGCTGAGGATTTTTGGATTTATTTTTATCAGTGATATTGGCTTGTGATTTTCTTTTCTTGTGTTTGTCTTTGCCTGATTTTGTTATCAGGATGATGGTGGCCTCGTAGAATGAGTTTGGAAGTGTTCCTTCCTCTGCAATTTTTTGAAAGAGTTTTAAAAGGATTGGCATTAGCTCTTCTCTAAATGTTTGATAGACTTCACCATCTATGAAGCCCTCTGGCCATGGGCTTTTGTTTTTTGGGAGATTTTTTATCACACTGTTGATTTCCATGCTTGTGATTGGGTTGTTCATAATTTCTGTTTCTCCTGGTTCAGTCTTGGAAGACTGAACTTTTCTAAAAATCTGTCCATTTCTCCCAGGTTGTCCATTTTATTGCCATATAGTTGCTCATAATAGTCTCTTATAATCTTTTGTATTTCTGCACTTTCTGTTGTAACCTCTCCTTTTTCATTTCTGATTTTGTTGATTTGATTCTTATCTGTTTTTTCCTGGATGAGTCTGGCTAAAGGTTTGTCAATTTTATTAGTCTTCTCGAAGAACCCAACTTGTTGCCTATTTAAATGTAAGGATTTCTTTTCACAAGATTATGCAGATGACACTTTTAAACCTATCATAGGTTTAACCTATCCTTATCATAGCCCAAGACTCCAGATAACATTTGTGAGACAGCTTGACCCAGGGATGTAACGTAAATAGTGTGTGCTTCCATCCAATGTATTAGTGTGAGGGTAGTCAGCTACCCATCACTTCATGGGAAATACACCCATCACTTCATGGGAAATGGTCCCATCACTTCATGGGAAATAGATGGGGAAACAGTGGAAACAGTGTCAGACTTTATATTTTTGGGCTCTAAAATCACTGCAGATGGTGTCTGCAGGCATGAAATTAAAAGATGGTTACTCCTTGGAAGGAAAGTTATGACCAACCTAGATAGCATATTCAAAAGCAGAGACATTACTTTGCC
>NW_011494921.1:10296459-10313096 GCF_000754665.1 Bison bison bison | reverse complement strand
CACTGACTCAATGGACTTGAGTCTGAGTGAACTCTGGGAGTTGGTGATGGACAGGGAGGCCTGGCATGCTGCTATTCATGGGGTCGCAAAGAGCTGGACACAACTGAGCGACTGAACTGAACTGAACTGAGTCAGCTACCTTGCTTGCTGAAAACTGAGGAGTTTTCCACAATACAGGACTTTCAGTGCTAAAACCAGGATACTACTCTTCTTCTATATGCTTCCTTCTATGAGATACTGAAAAAAGTAAGTTTAAGTATGGCACCTCTAGAAAATTTTGAGGTACATTCCTCATTGATTTGTATCTGACTGTCCTGCCATACATTCTTTGTAGCCATATTTCCTTTATGTTTAAGAGAAAATCGCTGTTGGGGTGCTGAAATGTGGTTAAACAAAACAAAGATATTCAATACGACAATACACAAAGATTTCCAACTTGGGACTCTGGAGGTACTTCTTTGTGGTCCTTACAAACTTGAATTATCAGAAGTAGAAACTGACTTGGTCTTTGATGCTCCTGATGGATTGTGTCGAGACTGTGCAGATGAAAATGAATTCAAGCCATGCTGTGTTCTGTCAACTCTAGCATTTAGCATCTCCTTTCTGACATAACAAGTAGTCACCCTCTGCACCCTGGAGACAGGGGACATTCTGGTTTTGCTGCATTCCATTTGCATAATCTTTTCTCTCGATCTTCAGCCAGCTCATCTGTCAGAAGCAGCAGTTTCTGTCTTGCGTGGCCTTTGCCTCTCTGTCTGAGCGCTCGTCTCAAGCGCAGTGCTGTTTTGCTCACAGCAGCTTTCCTTCTCCTGCCTCCTTGTCACTGTACCTGTTTTCTAAAGACCCAACAAAGGGAGTCCTCATAACTTGTCTTCCACACAGTGAATCCGTGTTCAGTGTCCTGCTCATCCTTCTTGCCCATCCTTTCTACTCCTAGTAAGGAGAGTCATACAGTGTTAAAGTAGTGAGCTAAATAATCACATCGTAGGACATTTTCCTTTTAAAGCTGATTTCACCTTTGGGTAATAACAACTCTCATTTAACCAAAAGTTCTTATTAACTAAGAGTTGCATTTCTTATCATACATGCCATTATCTTACGTAAAATATAAACTATGGTTTTCAGGACTGATATTTGTATACTATCATCTGTCCAGGCACCATGCTTGTTTCTTGACTTTGATTGTCTCATTTAATCTTCATAACAACCACACCTGTTGTGTGCTTTTAAAATCCCCATTTCACAGTAAAACTCGGATGCAAGGAGTTTACATAACCTACCCAAGGTCATTAAAGCACAAAAAAACAGGACTGGAATTTGAACCCGGGCAAGCTAGTCCAGGCTTCTATACTATGTAATCTCCCATTTTAAATGGTGTTCCTCCGGGACCTGATCATTGAGAGTCCTCAGAGCCCTGGAGCAGCTGCTATGAGCTTCACTTCTTACTGACCATCTGCAAAAGAGATTGAAGTATGAGCCTGGAAAAAAAAAAAAAAAAAGGCTCCTCTTGAACTTATTGATAGTACAAATGAAATAATTGCCTGAGTAATCCTAATGTGCACTTTAGAGGTGAATGACTCCATACTGATATAAATCAATAGTTAAATAAACAAATGAGGGAGAAGAAACAAACATCCCTTAATGAAAAATATTAAATAATTTCTGTAGGTTATGTGTTCCTCCTTTAACAAGTGGAACATAACTCAACCCTCCTTAAATGTGGGCTGTGCATAGCAGTTTATTTCCAAAGAGTGAAGTATGGAAATGGGAAGGAAAGAGTAACTTTATAGCAGAGGAAAGAAAATATACTGCTGAAGTCAGATGATGAAGGTAAGCATCATCAATGATAAGTCCTGTTAATAGTATGTACCCTTTATATGAATGATGAGAGTAGCACTTACATGTCTTCCTCCCCCAAACTGATACTTCCAGTCTAATCATGAGAACATTACCAAATAAACCCCAATTAAGGAAAGTTCTCCAAAATACCTGACTAGTGTTCCTGAATACTGCCCAGTTCATCAAAAATAGAACAACAAAAGTCTGAGAAACTCTCTCAGCCACAGGGAGCCTAGAAAGTCATGGATTAAATGTAATGTGGTATTCTGAATAGGTCCTGGAATAGAGAAAGGGATATTAAATAAAATGAAAGGAAATCTGAATATGGACTTTATTTAATAATAAAGTATCAATAGCAGTTCATATGCTGTGATAAATGTACACACTAATGTAAGATGTTAAGGTGGGTAACTAGTTGCAAGTTATATGGGGGATACTCTGTGCTTACTTTATTATTATTATATAAATCTAAAGCTATTCTAAAACAAAAAAGGTTATTTTTAAAAAGTGCGTTTTTCATAAGATAGCTGTTCAATAATTTTTTAAAAACATTTTAGATAAAGTATTTTTCAAAAAAAAAAAGTGGATAATAAAAATAAAATAGAATAGGAGACATGTATGTAGAAGTTAAGGGCAAAGACTTCTGTGTTTTTGTGACTAAAATTTTTCTCCTTTCCAATTCAGAAATAATCCTGCTGTGTATAGTATGAAACAAGGTCAAAGAAAAGAGTGTTATGAAATTGTTGAATGGAGAGTGAAGGTGGTCAGTGGTAAAAGTACCAGAACTGCACACCAGTGATGGAGGTCACGACAGAACAGGCATAATGGAGACTTAGCAGACATGTTCTCTTAGTTGAAATGTCAGCTCTGTTGGGGACGATCTATGTAGAAGAGCTCAGAACAGAAAAAAAATAAAAGAGGGAAGATGGCATCATACTTCTGAAATATTAGTTAGTGGCAATGTACTTCAGCTGGTCAATGAAATGGTTAGGAGAGGATACAGAAAAGGAAGAAGAACAAGGAAAATCTAATTGAAGTTCTACCATCCATTATACTATTGATATGATTATCTTTGAGGAAATACCTAAACTTTGGCTCATAAAGTTGTACTATCAAAAATACAGGCTTTAACAGGTGATAAGTTCTCCCTTTTCCAAGACAATGATCTAGTTCAAAAGGGAGAAAGATGTTCTAACTACATTTTTAATAGTAGAACTACTAATGTTTATAGGCTCACTTTCAATAATGAATGAGCTATTCACATTCATAAAGTAATGAATTAGAAGAGTTTCTGAAAGATCATAGAGTCTCCCGTCACATCACCAACCCTCATCTCTCCACTACACACTCGCACTGTGTCATGGTAGGAATCGTTGCTCAGTCGTGTCCGGCTCTTTGCGACCCCACAGACCCCTCCAGGCTCCTCTGTCCACGGCATTTTCCAGGCAAGAATACTGGAGTGAATTGCCATTCCCTTCTCCAGAGGATCTTCCTGACCCAGGAATCAAACTGTGGTCTCCTGCATTGCAGGAGAACTCTTAACCGTTTGAACTACACGGAAGACCTAGTGCATATTAATATTCCTAACAGAAGAGCTACTGAAAGAGATTCAACACGCTGCTTTGCTGACCTAGCCTGGCGCTCGGCTATCCTGGTAGGTGGTGTATTCTATTCCAAATGCTTAAGCTTTCACATATAGTCTTTATCTTCATCTTACTGTACTAAGTTATGTACTTTGGAGCCTTGGGAATTTTGGTTTTGATGTGTAGGGTATTGATTTATGTCAGGGCAACAGAAGATGAGAGGGATTTTTTTCCCCCAGGTTTTCAGATACCGAGGCCCAAGTGTGCAGAGAAATAAGTCACTTCAACAAAGAACATCAAGTTAGAAACCAGCATTTTGAGTTGTAGAGCATATAGAGATATAGAGATTATAGACAGTGGTGGATGGATAGATAGATCCCTAAGAATAGGTAAGTGTATGTGCTGAAGGTCAATGTTGGGTAGATTATACTTTTAGTGTTAGGAGAATGGAGACTCACAGAAATTAGAAGGGCAAAGCCAAGTAGCCAAAGAATCATTTAAGGCCACTTGAAGGACCTTTGTGTCCATCAGGAAAAGGAATGGATATAATCAGAAACTTCTTATATGACTCCTACTATCATTCCAAACCATCATTCAGATGCAGGTTTCCGGAGTCAGAGATGCGAGTGGATGGGAAGGTTAGAGAGATGGGGAATGCCACAGGATAATCGTAGAGTGAGAAAAACATGGGAATAAAATGATTTTTTAAAATCCTTAGTTAAGCTATTTATTAACGAAAACAAAATAGAAATGTCTACTTATCAAACCACAGGTCACAGTTCATTTTTAAAATGCTCAGAGAAACAAAAAGCATCTAGCAAGATTTCATACAGCTATATAGGCTTCCCAGGTAGCTCAGGAGGTAAAGAGTCTGCCTACAATGCAGGAGACTGACTATAATACAGGAGACAGGGGTTCAGTCCCTGAGTCGGGAAGATCCCCTGGAGAAAGAAATGGAAACCCATTCCAATATTCTTGTCTGGGAAATCCCATGGACAGAGGAGCCCAGTGGGTTCAGTCCATGCGACCGCAGGGAGTTAAGTACTGAGCGACTGAACCATTACTGCTGTATAGTTATTTACCTCATTGCCTGGAATATTTTCTAAATATTACTAATGCAATGAATACTTAAAGCAGTTAACTAACTACTGTAAAGCTCCCCCGCCCCCGCCCCCGCCCTCACCGGCCGCCAGGTCCTCATTTATTTCAGCAGTTAAGGTAATTCTTTGACCTGAAATATCCAGAGCAACGTTTTAAAATAGCCAGAGAAACATTTTAATTCTTCCATCTACAAGTGTCATTGTAGGCTATATGTAAATAAATAGAAAATAAGCTAGAAGGGAAAACCAAAAGTATATTTCTCACCCTTTTTATTTGTTATATAATGTGTATAAGAAATATAGTTTATACACCAGTTTAAAAAAAAATATGCTGTGTATTTGTATTGAAGAGTTTAAGTAGAAAAAGATTACATGCGGTTCTATAAGTTAAAGCCTTATTAGGTTTATCTTTAAAGAAGAGATGTCTTTTTAAAATCAGTGTTAAGATTGGCATACTTAGTTCATTCCAAAAGGGTGAAAATAATCGGATAGTGTAGAGGTAAATGACCCAAATTTGAGTTGGAGGTTTTGCAAAAGTTCTCAGTCACTTCTGGTTAGAGGAGAGTTACAGCTGCTGCCTGCAGCGGATGGCTTCATCCTGAAGGGCAGTGGAGAGCAGTCCTGGCCTGCTTCTGGCTCTTCTGCCAGGACCGAAATGTCTTGGACTTGACTGTGGTGAAAGGAACATATGTAAAGGAGCAGAGACTGCAGTGTAAAATTTGAAGCTGCCCTGAATGAATTCAAGTTGGCTTGACCAGGTGACACAAAGCCCCTGGTCCCTGAGATCAATGACCCACTGTCACACACGACTTACTGTTCAATACACATTTAGCATGCACCTCTAAGAGACAGATGCTGTGTTCATTTCTGAGAACACAAAGATAAATGAGTGAGAAGCCCCGCCTTCACCGAGTGAGTGTGTGCTCTGGGATGGAAGCCAGAAATGGTCAACAATAATGACAGTGTGCGGAGGGCGATTACAGATGCTCAGAGCGGTTCTGGAGGAGGCTGACGGAGGAGTAACAGAAAGGATGTGTTTGTGCTCATTAAGGATGAATAGGAGTTTTCCTTATGGACTGGATGAGAAAGGCATTTCAGGGAAAAACAATATATATGCAAAGGCATAGAACAACAGTATATAACAGACATAATGTATGTTATGTGGTGCCAGCTTACGTCACATGGTGCCATCTATCAGAGCAATAAAGACCACAGGACTTGGAGAAAATGACTCTAGATTCAATTCCCTATCCACAATTACCAGCTACTTCATCTGAGGGAGTTATTTTACTTTTAATTTCCATTTTGTTACCTGTAAAACTGGGTCATAAGGGAGGCTAGCTCAAAGGGTTGTTGTGCTAAATGGTCAAGAAATGTAATTAAGTGTAAGATATTATTTACAGGATCACTTAGACGTTGGGGCTTCCCAGGAAGGCTCAGTGGTAAAGAATCTACCTGCCAATGCAGGGAAAGCGGGTTCAATCCCTGGGTCAAGAAGATCCCCTGGCATAGGAGACTACAACCCACTCCACTATTCTTGCCTGGAGAATCCCAAGGACAGGATAGCTGGTAGGCTACTGTCCGTGGGGTTGCAGAGTCAGGCACGACTGAGCGTGCATAGGTATTGTCAGGTCACAAAGTAGAAATGACCTCTAGTGAAAAGAACTCTGACACATATAAGAGCTAGAAGGAAAGACAATTAGTGGGTTAGTAATTGAAGGAATGCCCTAAGGATTTGGATTAATAAGACCTTGTCCATGTTGAGAGACAAGCTAAAATGACATGCTACAGATACCCTGTCTAACCTGTTCACGTTTTAGTCAACCTGGATGAATGCTCATGACATTTGTGAATGGCACGACACGGGAGGAGCTGTGATGACTTGGGGTGCTATTTTCCAGCATCCAACTGCTGTTGATTGGCTAGCTGAAACAAACTCCTTATATCTGACAACGTGAAATTTCAATTTGAGCATGAAGGATATAAAGTTCTAACTGAGTTTACTGAAGATCAGTGACAGGATGCAAAAAGATATCTGTGGTCAAGACCATGTGGGAAAAATACAAAGTGGAGGGTTTGAGGAGCTTTTAGGCTTGCTGTTGGTCAGCAGTAACAGAGAGCTAAAGTAATCCGGATTTCATCAGTAAAGGGGAGGCATACTTAGGGTGGTAGATATGATGGTCTTATTCTTCTCTGTTTTGGCCAGAGTGCATTGCCCTTGTTGATCTCTGAGAGAAGTTTATAGACAAGTTAATCTGACTCACAGGATTACTATGAAGATGTTAAAGGAATTCAGGCATCTCCTTTAGGAAATGTAGGTAAGTTCTTAAAAGGAGGAGACTAGGAGGGACATAGTTTTTACACTTATACATGTGAAGAGTGGTCATGAGGAAAAGGAACTAGATTTATTGGGTTGAAATCTGAGGGCAGACCTAGGATGAATGAATGGAAGATAAAAAACAATTTAGGCTTGGCATCAATGTGTCTAATGAGTTCAGAAGATGAAAGGGAATGTAGTTAGCTAACAGTGAAGGCTTCTAAGCTTAGTCCAAGTTGTACTAGGTGAGGATGATGGAAGAAACTGTTGTCAGCAGAGAGCTGAGAAGGATGCTCTTTAGAGGTTTGTCTAAATCCACAAGTCTCTGTATAAATTAGTAAGATTTGATAATGAGGCTTAAAGAGCCAAGTAGCCATTATGGAAGAGAACTGAAAGTCAGTCTAAAGATGTTTGGATTCACGTGAACCTGAAGGAGGACTAACGATGTCTGAAAAGGACATCCGTGGTAAAAACCTTTTGGGTTTCATGCTGCAACAAATTCCAAGCAAAAGTTGAGATCTGTTTCAGTTTATCATTTGTTAATCATCTGGAAAATTAGGAGCATGCACACTGAAGTCAGTACTTGTTTCCTTAGTGAATACAGAAGTATAGGCAGAGAGCAGTAAACATTTATTTTTCCTTTGGGCTGTCAAGAGAGCGCTGTATGCTGGAAGAATAAACTAGATGATCTATTTACTTTTCATTTGCACTGTCTATATTTCTATAGTAATGGAAATAATAAGTTACAGACTGAGAGCATGATTTTTTTGATCCCAGCTTTTAATGATACACACAGGAAGCAAAAGTATTCAAGTTAGCTTTTTAGTAGAGATTTTATTTGGTAATTTGACTCTAAGGAGACTTTGATTTTTTTTAAATATGTTATCATTTAATTATATCAAACTAAAGGGTAGCATCTGGTTTTGATTCATTTAACCTTAATGGGAAAGAACAAGTCATTACTTAAAGAGTGTCTTATAGCCTATTATTTCTTGTATTTTTAGAAATCATTTATTCCTCTTCAAATTGTGCTGTAATTATTCATTAATAATTCTTCTTGATGTCTCTGGAGTCATTCCATTACCCACAGTCATTACGCATCATTTCGTCAATGTTTGCTATGATATTGAGGTATCTATGGCTCATTGAGTCATTACATCCATTGGTGTATATCCTTTTAGTGAAGAGTACCCAATTTATTCTGAATCAAGTTTCACTGACATATTTTCCAGAAACTTAAGAAGCTGCTTTTATATCCAAGAAGAAGAGTACAGATATAATCCCTATATACTAACTCCTGGATATCTCTCATGTAAATCTTGGCATTGATTGGATAATTCTATTTTTGTTATTGGGCTGATGACCCAGAGGAGATTTGTTATTCAGCTCGTGGACCCCAAATTGTAAGAGAAAACAGCACTGCATGGAATCACTGTCATTAACTGCTTTATCCATGTAATGGTACATGCTTATTTGCTCAGTCCTGTCCGACTCTGCAAACTCATGGACTGTAGCCCACCAGGCTCCTCTCTCCATGGGATTTTCCAGGCAAGAATACTAGAGTGGGATGCCATTTCCTCCTCCAGGGGATCTTCCTGACCCAGAGACCAGACCCACGTTTCCTGTGTCTCCTGCATCACAAGTGGATTCTTGACTGCTGAGCCCATGGAAGCCCATGGAAGCCCATTTAATGGTAGTTTGTCGTAGACCAACTCCATCATGGTTGGTCACAACAGCTTTTTGTAGGAAGACCTAGAATATTAAAAGAGGAGTATTTCCTCTGAGTAACAGAATTCTGCATTTTAAATAACCACTATCTGTTAAAATAGGAAGACTGGCATCAGTGGAGGATGAAATGTTTAGCATGGTCAGGATAATGTATATTTTTTGAGTTTAGGATTGGTTTAAACTTTTACATCTGGTATTACTTAGTTTGAGTATCTTCTCCCCAGAGGTTAAAATAATCTAATAATGAATTAAGCACATTCTAAATATTTATATTTTCCCCATTTCATAGAAAAGACAAAGTATAAAATTCCTCCAGGCAGCTCTACTGTATGAAGGCAGTTTATAAAACGGTTGTGTTAGTCTATATTATTCACATCACAAAAGATTCTTCTGTTGTGAAAGGATGGAGCTCAGGGTTTCTTTAAATCTGAGCTCCCATTATGCATTTAAAACATCATTTAAATTATCCAAACCTTCAGGAATAAATTTGCTCTGTAAAGTGACATATACTTACCTTATTTGTGAACTTTGGTATAATAAGTTATTCAGGAGGTGACTGACACAAGTCTTGCAAGAAGTCAGAAGTGTGAAAGTCCAGAACTTGGAATTCTTGAAACTGTTGTACAGCATTATGTCTGTTTCCTTAAGAACATTTATGACTATTGTTTTGAAATAATAATGTTGATGTAATATTTTCAAAAGTATAAAGTTTACTTTTAATAGTTATATAGAAACAGTAGACATATTTCTAATGAAAAATATACTGATTCATTAAGCAAATGTTTATTAAATGCATGTTATTTGAGCTGCAAACAACCTCAGGTACTTCAGTCTCCCATTTGATAGACGCAAACACTGAGAACAAGAGCAGTGATATGGATTGCTCAAAGTCAAGTAATAAAAATGCAGAAATAGGAGTAATGGTCTCAGTTCCTAACTGCTTGCCTTTCCAGCACCCTCTACAAGCTTCTTATGTTAATTCACTTTATTATTGAGAGAGATTGCTTTAAAAATATTGTTCTGTCTCCATCAACTTATTGAAGATAGGTTCCTATAAAAAAGGCATTCCCTCTCTCCTTTTGTATGCAATGAGGGATTTAGGCAGCTATAAAGCCTAGCATGGATACTGACACAAATATACAAAAGAATCAAAATCAAATTCAGTGATCAAAAATGAAAACCAAGATGCCAAGATAAGGAATAATGTAAATCATATGCGGTAAATGTAAGTAGAATAGAAGTACCTGTTTCTGTCTGATTCTCTAACTCACTGTTTATTTAGGGTACAAATACCATGTTATTAGAAAAAAGAAAATCCCACATTTGGTTTGTTTTTCCATCCAAGTAAACTTTAGAAAACTCCCAGAGCTTTCCAAATAAATCTTGAATATCTCCCTGTGTTGTAGAGGAGTGCATGTGAGTGGAAGAGAGAGAACTTATTATTTATGAAGACCATCAGACTGGTATAGAGGAACTGGATTTTAACTTTTTAATTTATTATTTCCTGTGAGATAGTATTTCACAGAAAAGCAAACTATAAACAGAATCTTCATAAGATTAGGAAGAAATGGCTTGAGGATTTTTTATATAAGTTCGTAGTTCATTATTACATGTATACTTCAGCAAGGTCATTTGAATAATAGAGAAAATATTCAAAACAGTAATTATTTATTGGATTAAACCAGGGATCAGCAAATTTTCTCCATAAGGGACCAAATAGTAAATAATATATATATTTCTGCTTTGGGGACATATGGTTAATTTGGTAACTACTCAACTCTGCCCCTATAATGGGAAAGCAGCCATTGAAATAAATGAATTATTGTGCAACAATAGAATTTTATTTGTGGACACTGAAATTTGAATTCTGTATAATTTTATGTATCATGAAATACTGTTCTTCTGATTTTTTTCGACCATTAAAATAAGTAAAAACATTCTAAGCTGACTGTCACATGATTTGCCCTGGGGTCATTGTTTGCCAACCCTGCTTAAACTGAATATCCTTGTTAGAGGGATTTAGGGAACTACTACTATGACCCCTTTAATAAATAAGAAAACCTGCATATGAGCTAGTGAGCCACTCCCAAACTGTCTCATACTGCATCTGTCTACTGCAGAATAGGGAAAAACAATGAAATGAAAAGATAAACAACCATAAATACTCCTAGACCTTCATCTTTGAATAGTCATAGCTTTTCTTATAAATCTATATGCCTATGCTCAATGCTATCATCTTTTTCTTTTAAGATAAAGTGTTACTGTATATCCGCTTTCTGTGAAATTCATCACACACATTTGTGTGTATGTCTTGTTTGGATATGAAATGCAGGACGATGAGCGCAGTAGGGCATTAGTTGCTTGAGACCTGAAATATTAGCTTGTTTACTTAAATACACTATATTAGCATTTTTAAAAAATATCAAATGGCTTAACAGAAAGAATGATTCAGATACTGTGTTTGTTAAATAGATATTTGTATCAGTTCTTCTATATAAATCATCTCTGCATGATACTAAGCATCTAGATTTTTGGAAACACATGGAAGGTTGAACATTTTGCTTTATGTCCAGATGTCTGGTGTTATGTAAACCTTTGATATACAGGAAAAGAATTTGTGAGCCATCTTCATCCAAAGTTTTTATGAATTCCTTAACTATCCATTAGTGATTACTTACAAACTTACAGATATCTGGAAATTTAGTTAAAGCTGATTTGTAAACATCAATACCTAAGTAAGATTTACAGTATATGTGTACATAAATGTAGACCTGTTTGTTACTTATACTTAAGTTATACACACACACATATAGTCCATGGGGTCATATATATAATCAGTTTATTTTAGTCGCTCATTCATGTCCAACTCTTTGCGACCCCATGGACTGCAGCACGCCAGGCCTCCCTGTCCATCACTAACTCCTGGAGTCTACTCAAACTCATGTTCATTGAGTCAGTGATGCCATCCAACCAACTCATCCTCTGTCGTCCCCTTCTCCTCCTGCCTTCAGTCTTTCCCAACATCAGGATCTTTTCAAGTGAGTCAACTCTTCGCATGAGGTAGCCAAAATATTGGAGTTTCAGCTTCAACATCAGTCCTTCCAATGAACACTCAAGATTGATCTCCTTTAGGATGGACTGGTTGGAACTCCTTGCAGTCCAAGGAACTCTCAAGAGTCTTCTCCAAGACCATAGTTCAAAAGCATCAATTCTTTGGCGCTCACCTTTCTTTATGGTCCAACTCTCAAATCTGTACGTGACTACTGGAAAACACACACACACACACACGTATACACAGACACACACATTACATATATACACGGATAAACACATATATATGTTGTTGTTGTTTAGTTGCTCAGCTGTGTCTGATTCTTGTGACCCCATGAACTGTGGCCCACCAGGCTCTGCTGCCCATGGGATTTCCTAGGCAAGAATACTGCAATGGGTTGCCATTTCCTTCTCCAGGGGGTCTTTGTGACCCAAGGATCAAACCCATATCTCCATGCAGGCAGATTCTTGACCACTGAGCCACTTGTGAAGCCTGTAGTGTGTGTGTGTGTGTGTGTGTGTGTGTGTTTTATATATAAACATTTTGTGGGTGTACCTCAAAGTGCTTATGTGTAAACACTAAGTAAGTAGAAGTTTACTTTTTGAGTCAGTAGCCATTGTGAGCGTTCCAGTACTGTTGCCTGTTCTAACAGTCAATCCAGAGATTTCTGTTAAATCAAACCTTCCTCCTCAGAGCTGTGATGGAGTTTTATGGTGATATTCACTGGGGGCTGGGTTTTACATTAAATGAGAAAATGTGTGTGACTAGTGCTTTCTAAATTGAAAAGTGCTGTACAAATATTAGCGGATATCTGCTTAACTTCCCTTAAACCACTTGATTCATTTTTCTCCATCTTATTTCAGAAGCTATTTCTAAGTCAGGAGATGAATGTTTTCATCACTGATTTCCCTTCAGTAGGCTGTGAATACATTATGGGTTTTTTAAATTATTATTTTGCAGTTGTTAATGATGAATGGACAGGGATGCCTGGCGTGCTGCAGTCCATGGGGTTGCAAAGAGTCAGACACAACTGAGCGACTGAACTGAACTGACCCCTAGCCCTCCATTAAAACGCATGCAGAAGGTGTTGACATCAAAGCAAGTAAAATTTCTCAGAAGGGAGCCTGAATGTGGCAAAATGAGATTCATGAATGAGTTTGAATTCTATCCTGGACATAAAGGAGGGGAAGGGTTTGGGGAAAGTATCATCTGAATAGCAACAGACATGAATTTTATGTGGAGACAAATGTGCACGGCTTTCAGGGCCTGAACCAGCTTTGCCGACAATGAACAGTAGGAAAATCATTTCCTGGGTCCTAGATTCCTTGCTTTATATACACAGGGGGTGTTAGTTTATTCGCTCTGTCGTGTCTAATATTTTGTGACCCGTGGACTATAGCCCACCAGGCTCTTCTGTCCATGGACTTCTCCAGGCAAGAATACTGGAGTGGGTTGCCATTCTGTTCTCCTGGGGATCGTCTCAACCCAGGGATTGAACCCAGGTCTCCCTCATTGCAGGTGGATTCTTTACTGTCTGAGCCACCAGGAATTACAGACATAAGTACTGTCAATTCATCCAGTTGTTCATCCCTACATGAATATAAGTTCAGAGAAAATAAAATCTTTAACTCTTGCGTTATCAGAACCCACAAGTATAAAAATACATACTCTGTCTTTAAAAATTAATTGGTACTGGAGACAGTTTGCCAAGTTCCTGTTCAACTTTCCATTCAAGTATGAGGGCGGAGTGTGTTTAAATATTAGTGTAATCCCTTGGTGCCTCATATCACCAGTAGTATGTTTAAAACATTCTTAAATAGGTGTATATTGGTAAGGATGGGAAAGCTGACCATGGACAGAAAGTTTTAAAATCTTAGGAACCCTGAAGTTTAATGTCAGTTATTCCCTGCCTCGGATGCCTCGGATAGGGTACCGACACGTCTCTGTGTGTGAATATAAGTAAAAGGGCCACTTCTCATTAAACAGGGCATGAACAGCCTCTCTATGTTGCATCAAAAGTTACTGAGTTTGATTAATCTCTATATCTATACTCAAGTCTTTGTTTAAAATACCCTCCTCCAAAAATCGCATTAGCACTTCCTGTTTACCAATCTTTTCTTTGTAGGTTCTGTTTAGTGCATCTCACTGGGATCTGCTGTCAGTCATTTGATCAAATCCTGCAGTACCACTAAGTAGGGTTCTCTGTCAAAATCCCAGAAGTACCCCCGTGCTTTGGTCAATGAACTTGCAGCAGCTAAGTTTTGGGAGCTCATGCAGGAGACTAGATCAGTGTTTTGATGCAACACATTCCTTATATTTAAAACAAAACCGAAAGACAGTTATGGTTCTGCATTGGATTTCATGGCAGTTTTCATCCATTTTATCCTGTTGCACTGTTATTTTTTATGTGTGACCTCCTTGAAATTAAAGCCATTTATCCATTTTATACACACACACACACACACACACACACGCACACAACTTCAGTAGAAGCTAACGAGTTGAGCTCTCACACTGCTTGTAGAAGGGAAAGAAAGAAGAAAGTGCTAGTCAATCAGTTGTGTCTGACTCTTTGAGACCCCATGGACTGTAGCCCACCAGGCTCCTCTGTCCGTGGGATTTCTGAGGCAAGAATACTGGAGTGGGTTACCATTTCCTTCTCCAGATCTTCCCGACCCAGGAATCAAAAATAGGTTTCCTGCATGGTGGATTCTTTACCATTTGAGCTACCAGGGAAGCCCTGTGGAAGGGAAGCATATTGGAATTCAACGAAAATGCAGGGATATAGAACAGAGAGCTCAGCTCAGTGTTCTGTGATGACACAGAAGGGTGTGTTGGGAGGGATTGGGAAGGAGGCTCACAAGGGAGGGGATATATGTATGCTTAGAGCTGATTCATGTTGTTGTACAGCAGAATCCAAATACAATATTGTAAAGAAATTATATTCCAATTAAAAAGTAAAACAGGAGTAACTTAAAAAAAAAAAAAAAGGAAAATGCAGGGATCATAACAGTGAAGGAAGGAGTTCTTGCCTGGGAGGAGCCTAGATCAGTTGAACAAATAATCCTTCTGGTTACAGAGAGGCTGCAGTATAAGACTTCTCCTTTAAATTAGACTTAACTCAAGTCTATATGCTTTTAAACATCTTTCCAGAATTACATTTATATCTTTTCAAAACAGAAAAAATATATATATATCTGTTTAAAAGACATTTCTCTTCTATTTGAGGATGGTCAGAAATGAATGTGGTGATGGAAGCTTAGTGTGAGGCCTAATCAGGAAACAGCATTTAAGAGACTGAAGGAGGCCCATACGAGAGGTCCAGAGTCCCAGGAAATAGTAGCAAAGAGAATATGCAGCTATGACCTCCCTGTGCAGGGAGGAGTCAATTGGGATAAAACCGACTTGGGTTTGTCAGTTATATCAAAAAGCGTAAAAAAGGATGAAGTTACAAACAGTAGAATAAAACTGCTGGAATACCTAAATCCATATAATAGCATAATAGGACAAGGCATGGGATTTTTCAGGCATTTGAATCCAGGAGTTACCTTATACAAAGATGTTAGCTTAAGAATATTAACTTTAGTAAAACACTCAGGACAGCAAGGCCTAAGTGCTGATTGCTATTGTCATTAAAATGACCTTATGAAAGGTTTTTCAACTTTGTTTTAACTCAAAATGGTAATTTCATAAGGTGCAATCTAATATTATGTAAAAGAGAAGAGAGGACTTTTTTATTGAAGAATAGTTCACTTATAATGTTGTGTTACTTTCAGGTATACAGCAAAGTAATTAAGATACATACATATATATACACACACACATATGTATATGTACGCATATATATGTATTCATTCTTATACCAGTTCTTTTCCATATAGGTTATTATAAGATATTGAATACAGTTCCCTGTTTTATGCAGTAGTTCCTTGCTGTTTATATATTTTATACATAATAGTGAAAGTGAAGTCGCTCAGTCGTATCTGACTCTTTGCAACCCCATGGACTGTAGCTCACCAAGCTCCTCCGTCCATGGGATTTTCCAGGCAAGAATACCGGAGTGGGTTGCCATTTCCTTCTCCAGGGGATCTTCCTGACCCAGGGATTGAGCCCAGGTCTCCTGCATTGCAGGCAGACGCTTTAACCTCTGAGCCACCGGGGAAGTAGTATACATAATAATATGTATTTGTTAATCACATGCTCCCTTCCCCTCCCTTTCCTCTTTGGTAACCATAAGTTTGTTTTGTATGTCTGTGGACACTTTCTGTTTTATAAGTAAGTTCATTTGTATTATAGATTAGATGCCACATATAAGTGGTATCACGGTATTTATCTGTCACTGTCTCAGTTGTTTCACTTAGCATAATACCCTCCAAGTCCATCTGTGGTGTTGCAAATGGCATCATTTCATCCTCTTTGATGGCTGAATAGTATTCCATATGTCTCTGTGTGCCACATCTTATTTATCCATTCATCTGTTGATGGGCATTTAATTTACTTTCATGTCTTGGCTATTGTAAATAGTGCTGTTGTGAACATTGGGATTCACGTATCTTTTCAAATTACAGTTTTCCCTGGATATATGCCTAGGAGTGGCATTGCAGAATCATATTATAGCTCTATTTTTAGATCTTTAAGGAACCTCCTACTGTTTTTCACAGTAGGCGCACCAAGTTACATTTCCACCAACATTGTAGGGAGTTCCCTTGTCTCCACACCCTCTGTAGCATCTGTTATTTATATTCTTTTTGATGATGGCCATTCTGACTGGTGTGAGAATTTATTGCATTTCCCCAATAATTAGTAATGCTGCTCATTTTTTCATGTGCCTGTTAACCATCTGCATGTAGAAGAGCAGAGAGTGTTTTACCCATCCTTTTAAAATTTAGAAATGTCTACCTATAAACCTCAGATATGCAGATGACACCACCCTTATGGCAGAAAGTGAAGAGGAACTAAAAAGCCTCTTGATGAAAGTGAAAGAGGAGAGTGAAAAAGTTGGCTTAAAAGCTACAAAC
>NW_011494921.1:10281145-10296178 GCF_000754665.1 Bison bison bison | reverse complement strand
CCGAAGAATTGATGCTTTTGAACTGTGGTGTTGGAGAAGACTCTTGAGAGTCCCTTGGACTGCAAGGAGATCCAACCAGTCCATTCTGAAGGAGATCAGCCCTGGGATTTCTTTGGAAGGACTGATGCTAAAGCTGAAACTCCAGTACTTTGGCCACTTCATGCGAATAATTGACTCATTGGAAAAGACTCTGATGCTGGGAGGGATTGGGGGCAAGAGGAGAAGGGGACGACAGAGGATGAGATGGCCGGATGGCATCACTGACTCTATGGACGTGAGTCTGAGTGAACTCCGGGAGTTGGTGATGGACAGGGAGGCCTGGCTTCTGCAATTCATGGGGTCGCAAAGAGTTGGACACAACCAAGCGACTGAACTGAATTGACCTACAAATATTTTGGACTAATTTAATATAGCCATTCAAATATGTTACATAAATAAATGTACTTTGATCTATTGATGGAGCTCTCCTGCCAGGTGCCGTTTTTCAGCCGTTACTGTAAGAGCTGCCTTGTGTTTAGATGGTGGAGCTCGAGGACACGCCAGTCATCGGTGCGGCAGGCCTTGGCTCTGTCAGGACTCACCTCTGGGCTCCATCACCCACCGGCTCTGTGAATGTGGATGCAGACCCTACTCCACTTCTCTGTGCCTCAGGTTGCTCATACTTAAATAGAGACAAGGGCGTCCCAATCCTGGGATGGAACGATTCTTCATGTTAATTGTGGCGGTGCTTATATAAATCTACACATATGATAAAATCTCACACAGAACCATATGTACACATGCATACATAGAAAAATCCTGAATAATAATACATAGAAAAAATATAGAGAAAAAGTTTGGTGAAATAATATGTAGAAAAAAATGCATAGAAAAATTTGGTGAAATCTGAGCCAAATCTGAAGTTTAGTTACTCATATTGTGCAAATGTCAGTTTGTTGGTTTTGATCATTTTTTATTTCGGTAATGATAACTCTCTAGGCTGTCAGTACAGGGTAGGGGGCGTTCTGAGTGATGGGTGTATAAGACCTGCCTGTGCTAGTTTTGCAGCTCCATGTGACTCTGTCTTTAAAAATTAAAAAAAAAAAAAAAAAAGAACTACGCACTCATTGTATGAGCCAGCAATGCCACTCCTAGGTATTTCCCTTGAAAAACTGAAAGCATATGCTCACACCAAACATGAATGTTATTAACTGTTCTCATCATAATCTTCCCAAACTAGAAACAACCCAGATGTCCTTGGACAAGTGAACAAACTGTGATACACCCATATGGTGTAATACCCCTGAGCAACAACAAAGAAATCAACTATTGATATCAGCAACATCAACCAAGAAGCAAAAGATAGAAGTTAAAAAAATGATGGTCTCTGAAAATAAGACTATGTATACATGTGAAGTTCTTGGAATAGGGACTGATTCATAGCGAGCACTTTGTAAGTATCCACTGTTGTTATTTCTCTCCGCCTCCCCCTCAAAAAAAAAAAAAAAACCAACTCTGTCTTCCAGAATAATGACAAATTTCCCATTTTCTCCTAACTTGAACAAATTAGTGACTTTTTTTTTTTTTACTTTACAATATTGTATTGGTTTTGCCATACATCAACATGCATCCACCACGGGTGTACATGTGTTCCCCATCCTGAACCCCCCTCCCACCTCCCTCCCCATACCATCCCTCTGGGTCATCCCAGTGCACCAGCCCCAAGCTTCCTGTATGCTGCATCGAGCCTGGACTGGCGATTCATTTCTTATATGATATTATACATGTTTTAATGCCATTCTCCCAAATCATCCCCCCCCCCCGAACAGAGTCCAAAAGACTGTTCTATACATCAGTGTCTCTTTTGCTGCAGTGACTATTTATAATTCTGTATTTCCTGTGTTTACTATATGTCACTGTGTGCATGAGCTTATACGTACGTGTACGCACTTCTCATTAAGATGCGCATACATATATATATATACACATATGCAATGCATGGGTGAAGTTTGAGAATTCAGCACCAAACAAGAAAAATGTACCTGTGAGGCTTCAATTTTGGAAGATTTTCAAATGCCCAAATTTAAGCTTTTCAAATAAATGTTTGAAATGCCAAGTTAATTAGGATTGAAGAAATTGCACTTATTGTGTGATTGTCTTTTATGTTATAAATACTGTGATCTAAAAATACATATACACATATACGTATATATGTATGAAAAGTGAAAGTGAAGTCGCTCAGTCGTGTCCGACTCTTTGCGACCCCGTGGACTGTAGCCCACCAGGCTCCTCTGTCCATGGGATTCTCCAGGCAAGAATACTGGAGTGGGTTGCCATTTCCTTCTCCAGGGATCTTCCCGACTCAGGGATCGAACCCAGGTCTTCTGCATTAGAGGCAGACGCTTTAACCTCTGAGCCACCAGGGGAGACCTATATATGTATGTTGCTGATGTTTAGATACAGTATTAACATTTAGCATATGTGCTGACTGTGCTAAGTTGGGCTTTTCTGATGGAGTTGTTATATTTTGAAGAACATGCTTTGAATCATTTATAAGTCTGTGTAATAACAAGCCATATCATAACAGGATTTACTGAACTTTTATTGCCACCTACACAGTCAGCTAGTACTTACTCATCAATCTGTACTGTGTGTGAAGTGCTGAGCTGGATAAAAGAGGAACAGGAGTTGTTTAGAACAGGCTCAGAAGTATGAGATGTTGTTGTGTAGTCGCTAAGTTGTGTCTGACTCTTTTGCGACCCCAGGAACTGTAGCCAGCCATGCTTCTGTGACCATGGGATTTCCCAGGCAACAGTAGTGGAGTGGTTTGCCATTTCCTCCTCCAGGGGATCTTTCCTACCCAGGGATTGAACTTGCATCTCCTGCTTGGCAGGCATATTCTTTACTACTGAGCCACCAGGGAAGCTTGGAGTAAGAAATCCCTGGATTCAACTCCTAACACTGTAACTTGCTAGGTCTGTGTATTTGTATAAATTATCCAGTTCATCTAATCATTTCTTCCCCTGCATGATAAGCACAGTACAAATTATCAACCTCTTAAAGTTACTGTGAGGTAAAGGGTATGTCACAGGATCAGGTATTATAAACTGCTCAGTAAATGGTAGCTGTCATTATTATTAGGTATGTTATAATTATTTGGGCTTAAATGACTTAGAAATTTAATGAGAAAGAAATACAAGCTGAAAAAATTACACACTCTATGCTTATGTATAGAAACTGTTGAAGGGAAGTATCAAATATACTCTAAGATATTTGCATGAACTTCTTTGGCAACATGGAACTTCATCTTGGTCAACAAGTACGTGTAGGTTTGTGATTGACACACTGTGGGAAGAAATGGGTGTTTATTTAGTGTACTAAATTGTGACACTGTTTAAAGGAAAGCAATATGAACAGAAATGTGATCAAGAGAAGATAAGGGTGGGGGTGTGGTAGAGTTGATGAACAGGGAGCTCAGCTAGATTGGCAGTAACTACTTATGTTAAATTGTCCAGTTCATGAAAGAAATGCTAGCTATGAAATAAATATAGGCAACATGTATGCCTGTCATTGCTGTGCCAATACACATGGATGCAATACAATTTCTATCATATATACATATATATGACACATAAACATATATGTAAATGTAAACACACGTGTATGTCATATTTATTATAAAATTCAAAGTGGCTTAGCTTACTTGTAGAGCACATTGTAATGTCTGTAATCTCGAAGTTGTAAGTGAATGCAAAGAAGAAAATTAAAATGGACGGAGTACACTGAATTAGAAGTCAAAAGACTAAGATTCTAGTACCTAGTACCAGTGAACTAGTTAATCTCTTATTTAAAGTGTTATATCGAATCTCAGTATTTTGACTTCTAACATACACACACACACACACACACACACACACACACACACCCTCGAGAAGGGAGTAGGTACCCACTCCAGTACTCTTGCCTGGAGAATTCAATGGACAGAGGAACCTGGTGGGCTACAGTCCATGGGGTCTCAGTCATACATGACTAAGTGACTAACACACACATATACATTCACAATCATATATGCACAATCATATACACACATATATATTCGTGTATATGTAAATGTGTATAAAGCCACATGTACACACACATCTCTTTATCAATAACAACAGTTCTAGAAGCATTTTGCTAAATTGAGCTAAGTGGTATATGTTGGCCATTACTAATTTAATGTTATTTGTTACTCATATTTAAATAATTTAAACCACAAGCTCTGCAGAGCTAGTGAACCTCTAATGGTTTGGCAGATTTCTCGAAGCTGCCATAATTACACCCACTCTGTCTATTGGATTGTCTGCTTTGGCTTCTTGATGGTTTAAAAACAAATTAAATGGCACTTAAATCAAAGTTCCCATCGGTGTGCTGTATATGCTTCCATGTAGGAAACAGGTATTTCTCCCATTAGTATAGACATATATAGTGGAAACAAAGGAAATGTATAGTTTAAAATATCAATTTGCTTTGAAACATTTCTGTGGTTTGTTGGTTTTGCATAAAACTTTAATGTTCAACAAGCTCTAAATAGACCATTTCTTTGTATTTCAAGGGGAAATAACTTTAAATTTATTGATTCCTTTTAGTAAAGTTGTTCCTGGTTTCATTAGAAATAATGCTGCAATAACAACCATTTTTTTACAAGTACCAGCAGCTAAAACAAACCTGTTAGCATGATTTTCACATCTGTAGAAAGCATGCTGCTGCTGCTGCTGCTAAGTAGCTTCAGTTGTGTCCGACTCTGTGCAACCCCATAGACGGCAGCCCACCAGGCTCCCCCGTCCCTGGGATTCTCCAGGCAAGAACACCAGAGTGGGTTTCCATTTCCTTCTCCAATGCATGAAAGTGAAAAGTGAAAGTGAAGTTGCTCAGTCATGTCCAACTCTTCACGACCCCATGGACTGCAGCCCACCAGGCTCTTCCGTCCATGGGATTTACCAGGGAAGAGTACTGGAGTACTGGCCTCATATTACACTGTTGAGAACTGGATTAGAAATCTGAGCATGAGTAGTAGTTCATTCTCACAGAGAATACTGAAGTCACTGAGATAGGTCTCTTTAGTCTAATGTAATATGTGACACAAAATTGACATTTCCTAAAGATCCTGTGGGGCTTCCCAGGTGGCTCAGTGGGTAAAGAATCTGCCTGCAGTACAGGAGATGCAATAGACATGGGTTTGATTCCTGGGTTGGGAAAGATCCCCTGGAGGAGGGGATGGCAACCTACTCCATTATTCTTACCTGGAGAATCCCATGGGCAGAGGAGCCTGGCGGGCTGCAGTCCCTAGGGTTGCAAAGAGTCGGACACAACTGAAGCGACTGAGCACACATGCAGAAACATTCTGTAGACGTGGACATGTGTGTGTGTGTGTGTGTGTGTGTGTTTATGTGAGAGAGAGAGAGAGAGAGAATTATTTTGCTGAATACCTATTCTCTGTTGCTTTCTTTACTGTAGAGTTCAGCAAGGTGATCATCAAACTGGTGTACAATACCATTGTTGTATTAAATTGTTATTAGGGAACAAGTCTACTTAAATATTTTCCAGTTGGCTGTGTTATGCTGAGCAGTTTTAGCGTGCTTTGGAGGTTGTAGTTTGATCGGTGGGATAAGGAGATCTATATAAACAGATAATTTAGTAAGTCAGATTCTTTCATACTTGTGTTGACTTCTGACTTTGTTTTTATAGATAATGATTCATCGGAAGGTAAAGGAATAAAGATTATCTTAAGTAAAAAAAAAAAACAAAATAGACTTTATTTAAAGTACACTAGGATTGATTTCTTTTCGTAAAGTTATTCCTTGGTTCATTAGGAAGAATGCTGAAATACTGACAATTTTTTGGTCTATCTGAAGAACAGACCGCACTCTGCTAGAAAAATGACTCAATCCCCTCCTTCTGCCCCCTACCCCCACCCCAAACTCCAGTGTGTGAAGTCTCAGCTGAAAATTCAGAATGTTCAGGAGGGAGAATCTGATAGAGAAGGAGTCGTGAGGGTTGTAGGGTATATGAGAGTGGCTTATGTATTGAAGGGATCACCTTGTACGTTGCAGATCATTTTCAAAGCAAAGGACTCGCGTAGGATGCTCACACTGGTCATGGTCACCTGTTCGTAGACAAGTGGCCCTGTTCTCCCTCTCATTTCCCATGATTCTTTTCCAGACCGTCTTAAAAAATTCAGTTGGGAGCCTCTGAACCCCTTACTCAGTGTGCAACATTTCTTCATTTGATAAACTTGGAACTGATTCCCAGTGAGAAGCCCCTGACTCTTGAGCCTCTCTTTCGTGTAAGTGCTCTGAAACACAAAAGTGCCTCCCTTTTGTGGCCATAGGTACAAAACAGATGGACAGTGTTGAGGTAGTGAAGGGTGGTGGGCCGGATCCATGTGGGGGACCTGGCATCAGGCTGGGCAAGGTACTCTGCTGGGAGCAGTCTTGGGTGTTGGGTTGGTTCTGGTCTTTCTGTGCTTGGAAGCTTTAATGATTGCATCAGTTTATCCACAGTCACAACATACTTGTTGTTGTTCAGTCATGTCTGACTTTTGGGACCACTTGGACTGAAGCATGCCAGGATTCCCTGTCATTCACTATGTCCCGCAGCTTGCTCAAACGTATGTCCATCGAGTCAGTGATGCCATCCAACCATCTTATTCTCTGTCGTCCCCGTCTCCTGCCTTCAATCTTTCCCAGCATCAGAATGAGTTGGCTCTTCATATGAGGTGGCCAAAGTATTGGAGCTTCAGTTTCAGCATCAGTCCTTCTAATGAATATTCAGGATTGATTTCCTTTAGGTTTGACTGGTTTGATCTCCTTGCTGTCCAAGGGACCCTCAAGAGTCTTCTCCAACACCACAGTTCAAAAGCATCAGTTCTTCTGCATTCAGCCTTCTTCATGGTCCAATTCTTACATCCATACATGACTACTGGAAAAACCATAGCTTTGATTAGATGGACCTTTGTTGGTAAAGTGATATCTCTGCTTTTTAGTACGCTGTCTAGGTTGATCATAGCTTTTCTTCCAAGGAGCAAGTGTCTTTTAATTTCATGGCTGCAATCACCATCTGCGGTGATTTTGGAGCCAAAAAAAATAAAGTCTCTCATTGTTTTCATTGTTTCCCAATCTATTTGCCATGGAATTATGGGACTGGATGCCATGATCTTTGTTTTTTGAATGTTGAGTTTTAAGCCAACTTTTTCACTCTCCTCTTTCACTTTCATCAAGAGGCTCTTTAGTTCCCCTTCACTTTCTGCCATAAGGATGGTGTTATCTGCATATCTGAGATGATTGATATTTCTCCCAGCAATCTTGATTACAGCTTATGCTTCATCCAGCCTGGCATTTCGCATGATGTGCCCTGCATATAACTTAAATAAACAGGGTGACAAGCCTTGACATACTCATTTCCCAATTTGGAAGCAGTCTGTTGTTCCATGTCCAGTTCTAACTGTTGCTTCTTGACCTGGACATAGGTTTTTGCAGGAGACAGGTCAGGTGGTCTGGTATTCCCATCTCTTTAAGAATTTTCCAGTTTGTTGTGATTCATACCATCAAAGGCTTTAGAATAGTCAATGAAGCTGAAATAGATGTTTTTCTGGAATTCTCTTGCTTTTTCTATGATCCAGGGGATGTTGGCAATTTGATCTCTGGTTCCTCTGCCTTTTCTAAATCCAGCTTGAACATTTGGTAGTTCTTGGTTCACGTACTGTTGAAGACTGGCTTGGAGAATTTTGAGCATTACTTTGCTAGCATGTGAAATAAGGGCAATTGTAGTTTGAACATTCTTAGTAGTTTGAACATTCTTTGGCATTGCCCTTCTTAGAGATTGGAATGAAAACTGATCTTTTCCAGTCCTGTAGCACTGCTGAGTTTTCCAAATTTTCTGGCATATTGAGTGCAACACTTTCACAGCATCATCTTTTAGGATTTGAAATAGCTCAGCTAGAATTCCATCACCTCCACTAGCTTTGTCTGTAGTGATACTTCGTAAGGCCCACTTGACCTCATACCCCAAGTTGTCTGGCTCTCGGTGAATGATCATACCATTGAGATTATTTGGGTCATGAAGATCTTTTCTGTATATTTTTTTCTGTGTATTCTTGCCACTTCTTCTTAATATCTTCTGCTTTTGTTACATCCATACAGTTTCTGTCCTTTATTTTTGTTCATCTTTGCATGAAATATTCTCTTGGTATCTCTGATTTTCTTGAAGAGATCTCTAGTCTTTCCCATTCTATTGTTTTTCTCTATTTCTTTGCATTGTTCACTTGGGAAGGCTTTCTTATCTCTCCTTGATATCTTTTGGAACTCTACATTCAGATGGGTATTTTTTTCTTTTTCTCCTTTGCCTCTCGCTTCTCTTCTGTATGTTACAACATATATAGAAGTTATATACAGATTCTGTAGGATCAAGTTGTCTAAATGATACAGTGACCTGCATCCAGTGATTTTCTCAAGTAGTCAACCCAATGACCAGATCAAAACCCACAAAGAACATATAGGCTGCATAGAAAGCACTATGATTAAAGGGGATAATAAAAAGTGTTTTGGAAGGCCTTAACATTTCTAACCCCGTGAAAAAAAAATCAGTTTTTGAACATCAGCTTATGTGTATCCTGTGGAGAAAACTCCATGGAAATATTTTGGGCTTTCTAGGCTTTTACAATATAAATAGAGCACCTGGACCAACTGGCAATAAACAGTGACATTAAACCAAAGCACAGGTGGGCAGCCAGCTATAAATATCACCCACACGGAAAGATACCCTGTGGGAATCGGTGCATTATGTAATCAGAGAAGAGGAAGAGGCAGAATCGCTGGTCTTAAGCGTTTCATTGCCTGTCTCATTTTTCACCACTCTACTTTTCCAACTCTGTCTAATCGAGATTTCAGGGCAGCTGGGGCCTGTCTTTACCTGATTCCTGAGGTCTGAGCTGTTGACAGCCAAAGCGTGTTCCCTGACAGAATTCTGCCTCCTGGCAATGTAGACAGAGACTCTGGGGACACACGGTGTCAGAGCTTCCAAACCTCCTGTAGTTAAGGGACCTGCAGTCAAGGGCTTTGAGCTGTATGATTACCCATGGGGCTTTGCTTTTAAAGGGGAGGGAAGGGGGACTGGGCCCGCTCCATAGTGGCTGCCTCTGCACCACCGCCAACTCCCCGGGGGCTTGAAGCCTTGGCAGACCAAGACTTGTGAGCATTTAGAAAGGTCAACGGGAAGAGCAAGCTTTCTTTTTGAGAGTGGTATAGGTGCGGGGCGGGGGGCTCTTTTCCTTAGGAATAATTGAATGTGGAGAATAATCCCTATTCCCCTGGGGTACATTTTAATAATGCAGGCGACTGATCCACTTAATGTCTGCCTGATTTGAACTGTGCATCGCTTGGCTTTTCATTAATAATGAATCCACAGGTAAACAAATGCTTCACATTAAATGCCTCTTTAAAGTGTTTAGCGTCTGCTGCCAGGAAACCTATTAAGCCCTATGGTTTAGGAAAGGTGAAATTGAACAGAAGCTGTGTGTGATACCAAGTAAGCATCTTTTGACCAGTGTCTTGCGATTGTGAAGTTCATATATACCCCTATGCTGAAAACTGGGGAAAATTCCAAACAATGTCTCATTCTTTTAGTAATAAGATAATACATATAAAGAGAATATATAATATGTGTTATTAATAGCATAACTTATTATTAACAATAAATATAAGTATTTAAAATTATACTTAAATTTAGGTCTAAAAATTCTAAAGGTATGATGTTACATAGTTTGGTCCTTGTATATAGTGAATTAAGGGGCAGGAAGGAGAGTTTGTATCTTTGTCCTCAGCCTTTGAGTTGAACTAATCACCCTCATGCTTATTTCTTCTAAAGTAAAACTGACTTTGCAAACAGGTTTTGAGGATTTAAAAATAAACTGGATTTACTTAATAAGTGTATTCTAATTATGTTCTCACAACTAAATTAAAGAACAATGCCACTCAACAAATTGTGTGAGAGTGTCATAAAATCAGAAGCTTAGCTCTTAATATTTTTTTTTTTTATAATTTTATTTGCCTTTTATCCTTTTTGCTTGTGCCCTCTTCTTTTTCAAAGGCTGAGTTAACCTCTGGTGAGATCATTTGCTGTCTCATTCTATTTAATTTGTTGGCCTGGCCCAACTACTCTTAACATCTCAGATCAGAGTATTTTCTAATTTGAAAAAAAAAGCCCTGAAGATTATCTTGCTCCCTGATCCTCCTTTTAAATGGATGAAGAAGGATACCACTTTATTCCAGGGTAACCAAAATGGATGGTTTGCCTTCCACCATGCTTCTTGTACTGGTTTCTGTGTTCTCTCCTCAGTCTCCTTTCTGCTTCTGATCTCTAACTTCCTTGTCCTGGTATTAAACAACTTGCAAAACCAGAATGTTTATTCATAGAGCTAATATGCGTCTCTGCAAGGCTTTACCTCATCCTCCTTTGCATTCTTCAAATTATACCCATCCTTCATCCATTTGTTCATTTAAGCAAAGTCTTAAATGCATGTTGTTCACCATTTTTAAATCACTTCATCAAATTATTTTTGAATAATGTATATTGTTTGCATGCTTCTCAGTTTTTCTATCTTCTGTGAAAGATTGGATCTTTCTTTTATTCATCACTATTTTGGCTAACTATAACAAGGAATGTGTGAATATGGAAGCCCAAGTTTGTGAATGCGGGTGTATATAAAAGTACGTACTTTGGTGTTGGTGACAAAACAACATTGGATATGAAAGAATTCATAACAGCTGTGAGAATTCTACACCACCATCAATATTAGCAATATTTCTTTCCAGCAGCATACTTTTTCCTTAAGGCCACTGAAGTATAATATTATAACTTCTTCATAAAGCTGTTAGATAGACCTATGGAATAGTTTTTGAGAATCAACTGTAGACAAGTCCAGAATTTGCAAAGTGAATTATGAAGGTGGACTGATTTAAATGTAAGAAGTAATTGACCTGAAAAAATTCAGCCTGTTAAGTCAGTGCAATCATAGATTTAATGTGGTTTAAAACTATAAAACTTCTATAGTTTTATAGTTTTAAGCTGTGAAAGTAAGGAATTAATTCCTGTAAACAACTTTGTTCCCATTTTTGTTGGCCATGATTCACTGTTTCGAGGCCACTCATTTTGTCAATTCAGTATATTAAAATTTTGTTGTCTAATGCATTGGGTAGTAACAAAGAGAATACACTGAATATGAGGGCAATATTCATTAACTTTTCATATATGAATAGACTTCCATGAAAATAAAGTACCTTTTTATCAGTTTATGGAAGTGCACACTACTAGACCCTTTGAATACAGGTAGACTATACTCATTGTGTGTGTGAGCTTGAGCAAAGTTGTTTAAGCTCTCTGAGGCCTCAGATTTCTCAACTCTGCTCTGGGACTAAGAATAGTACCTGCCTGATCAGGTTACCATTATCAGTTAAGGGTTATAACTTGTCCAGACACCTGGGATTTGCAGCCTATTCCTATGAGGCATTAGTACTTTTCACCATTGCTAATATCATAAAGATAGGTGGCTTAAGGATCTACTGAGTTCTCCGTTTCCGAACCAATTCTCTTTGGGTCCATTTTACCAGAAATGTCTCCTGTCTATATTGATCCTAAGCAGAAATCAAGAATTTGAGGCATTTTGAATTACTAAATTATTGCAATGGACCTGCAGGAAGTATGCTTGCAATGAAGAGGCAAACCCAAATAACACAGAGAGAATGTGCTAATGGCTTAGGTACATTGTGTTACTTTCAAACAGGACAGCTAATTCAAGGATACTTACAACTCAACTTGGTGTATCCATGTGGTCATAAGGGTTCTGGCAATAAAATGTCCTATTTTGTGCCCACTTCCTAATGTATTTGTGTATCACCTGCAGTTTTCTTAGTTTTTCTTAAGATCAGTTACAGATCTGGAAACGATTAAATATGATTTCCTTCTGTTCTTTGACCATTTGAGTTTCTTAGTTTTTTTTTTTTTTTATCCCTGTAGAAAACTCATGCTTGTAATGTGACTTTTTTAGAAGGATGGAGATAATAATAGTAAGTGCCTTAAAGAAAATAGAAAAATTATTTATATTGCATAGTAATTCACGAGTATTACCTCATGTGATCCTCACAACTGCTCTGTCAAATAGAATTTTGCATATTGGTTATTGTTTTAAATGTATTTTAGAAATACAGGAACAAAGTTGTCCATCTCTTGTTTATCTGGTTCAATACACTCTTTTCCCTTGGTAAGTGGGTCATGTCATTGAAGAAATTTGGTAAGGTAGCAGTAGCAATGACAGAATATCTCTAAAAATAAACATGTGTTTAATATAATTAAAGTAGACTTTCATGCTGCCCATCCAGATGGGTACACTGAGTAAACTTCCCGCTGAACTTCTTCGCCACAAGGTGGGGATGGTCTTACAATATGCACTTTGCAGACTTACCAACCTGGCCTTCTGTGGGTCTCAAATTTTTTTGGCCTGAGTTTCAAAAACATCAGTCATCCACCTTCATGGCAGATGAAGTCTGTGGAAGAGAAATTTTAAAAAATTAGTTCCCGCTTACTGGAAGTCATTATTGAATATCCCTGCAAAGAAGAAGTGGTGAATCACCACAATCCAATAATAAAGTGTGAAATCTGGAATGACCCTGGATAAGAGGCAGCTATCTTCCAGTCTGGAAGTTTCCCCAACCCTCTGTCACTGATAAGGGGGCTGAAGTATAAATGGAGCTGTGTGACATTTTCTTTTCCCTTGTGAGCTGGACCATTTATGCAGAGTACTTTTAAAGAGCTCACCAATGCAAAATCCTTCCAGGCCTGGAAATAGAGTGCTGCCAGCTGCCAAAACTCAGTGTGAACTCCCTCCTGCTTTATAGTAACTACCCTACTTCTGTTTCATTCTTAAAGAAAATAATGTGGCTTTGTCTGTCTTTATCACTGTGCTTCGTCCTTCTTATACTTCTCTCACTCAGCTTTGTATTTGTGAGTTCCTTCCAGATTTTATCTGTACTGAAACTTCTTTTTTCTTGCTATATAATATTCCATTCTATGACTATGCTACAGTATATCAAGTTTCCCTGGAGAAGGAAATGGCAACCCACTCCAGTATTCTTGCCTGGAGAATTCCATGGGCAGAGGAGCCTGGTGGGCTACATACAGTCCAAGGGGTTGCAAACAGTAGGACATGACTGAGTAACTAACACACACATTACAGTTTATCAACACCTTCAAGATTCTGATATTTCCAATTTAATGCTACTCTGGACAACACAGCTGTGAACATTTTCTACTATAAATCGAGATACACTTGGACAGGAGCTTTTTCACACTATATGCTTTGGAGACTCATTACTGGTGTGTAGAATATGTACATCTTCAATTCTTCCTATTTCTATTTCCCCTAGCAATGAATGACAGTGTGAATTGCTGCACATCCTTGCAATCACTTGCATTGTCAAACATTTTACTTTTGACAATCTGGTGGATCAGTAATGATATCTCAAGGTGATTTTAATTTGCATTTTACTAATCACTAACAAACTTGAACACCTTTTCATATGCTTATAATAACTATGATCTGCTTTTTATGATGTCTTTCAACTCTTTTTCCATTGGATGAAAGCATTATTTAAAAATAAAATAGAGTTGGAGATTTTCTCTTCTAAGATTTGCAGTAGCGAGTTCAAGCAGAATTCCAAAGTTGAATTCTTTAGTTGATAGTTCAGTTGTTATTTTTATCTGTCATATAATTAAAAACCTTTATTCCTTTTAAATTTCTTTTTCTTTTCCAAACAAGTCTTGACAGTTTCTTTTCCTCATCTCCTTATTCATCCCCCCTCAGATGAACTAATGTAAGGCTTGTAATTTAGAGCTTAGAACAGTCTCTTAGGAAAGGAGAAAAGCAAGGAGATTGTCCTTGGCCTCTAAGCTTTAGAAATCTCCCACTTTGCTTTGGAAATAGGCATATTCTTGGTAGAGATTGCTATTGTTTAAAATCTCTTCTGAGGCTACCTTCAAGAGTTTAGGAAAAGGAAACTTCATGAGATGCCAGGCTTGATGTTAAAAACAAGTTGTTGGGCATCGATTGAGCAGATTTAAAGAACATAGTGATAAGTAAGGGGAAAGGAGGTGATCTCACCTACCAGTGCTAAAAATGTCATTAGAATGATTTATATGCCATCAACTCATTACTCTCCTGACTATCACCAAGGATCTCCAAGGCAACAAGGATTATTCTTTACACATAACCCTCAGGCTTTATCTCCATCTTCTGAAGCAATTTTTCTATTCTTCCTGACCTGATTATTTCCACATGGATGGAAATATTTAGATGAGACAGATATAATACACTACTGCTTACCATACTGTCCAGGTTTAACCTTAGACAGTCATACAGCTTTGATGAAAGCAACAGAAACTGTACTGTCTTACATTTATTTAATACCATTATTGCAGGCATATGGCAAGGACTGCATTCTTCTGATTCATTAGATTTGGAGCCAGAAATAAGATCACTTAGTATACTGAGGAAGAATGATGAATTTTATGGGTTTAGATTCTACCATTTCCTGATATTTGTTTTTAGATTTTATTCCTCTTGTACTTCTTGTTATTGTTATCTGTGTGTGTAGGAAATTCTCATCCTTCCTGACTCTTATTATCCATAATGCCTGTAACTACTTGTTTTATTTTTAGTGCTCTTTGTTCTTCCTCTTTATTCTGTTCAGTTAAGTTGCAATTGTTAAGAGTCTATGACTGGAACTTATAGAACTATCCTCTTAAAGCATACTGTAGAAGAATATTACTATAAAACTATACTGAAAAACAAAATTAGAAATCAAGTGATTAAGCGACTAAACTTTAGGCAGCTGTATATAGATGTGCAAATTTTCTTGTAATGGAGACAAAATAAATTCAGATAATTAAGACCAGCATTCCTTTTAGTTTCCACTCAAGCTGAAAAAAATAATAATAAAATAAGTGGGTTTTTTTTTTTTTTTT
>NW_011494921.1:10270734-10281045 GCF_000754665.1 Bison bison bison | reverse complement strand
TTTTTTTGTAAAGGAGTTGTAATCATTATAAGAGGAATTGAAATGTACCTGTGTATTTCCATGAGTATTTCAGTCTCCAGAGGCCCCTTTGAGAATGTATCTTTCATGGATTTTATCGGTTTAGTTTTTAGGCCCAGAGTTCTGTAAAAAGTGGACAAATCATTATCCATACCTGACCTCAGCCATCTCCCAGTCTTGCTTACCCACAGCTTCCCCAGCTGTCCCAGGCACCACTCCATAGAGGACTTGGTTGTCCGAGTGTGTCTCGCAGCCACTCAGCGAGGGTCTTAACTGAGGGATGTGAGGCTGATTTCTCACCATCTTTGTACTTATTTTTACTTGAGCATTTTCTTCATTAGTATAAAGTTCCCCAAAAATTATCAAGAAGGCTTATTTAGAATATGGAAGTAGAGAGTCCTAGAGTGTCCTAGCTAGAATCGTCTTCCAGTCAGCCTTCTAATTCCCATTTCAAAAATGACTTGGACCAAACAGCATAAAAACAACAGAGCAAAGGCTGGAACAGTCTTCTTTTCTTTATTCTTCCTCTTCGGATAGTAATGATTGTGATTTCACTTTTATTTTGTAGTTTACAAGTATGTGTTTGTGCATCTTTGTGTCCCTATAATCCTCACTGACCTGCTAAATTAGGCTGAACAAATAAGAGCCGTATTTTATAAACAAAAACGAAGGCTTTGATTTAGAGTGTAGCTTGAACGGAAATCTTAATCTACATGCAATTCCACAGACTTTTACATATTAATCTGCTCCAAAGGAGTTTGGGATAGACCTCTCTGGGAATTATTATGCATCAAATATGTAAATTTAAAGCTTGCAAGTAATTAAAAAGGCACAACTGACATTAGAAACGATAGAAACAAGAGGGTCCAAATAATTTCATTTGGGGGAAAATTATATCAAAGTTGCTAATTCAGTACATAGAATAATTCTGGAAAATTGTACTAGATCAAGAAAGAAGAAAAAGAGTAAGGAAAATGTCCAGTATATCCCCAAACGGAACAGCGGACTGATAACACACAGATCAGTGTGTTGGACCTATGATTTGCCTCACAGTCGCCATTTACTCTCTTTGGGGGAAATTGACTGTGCTTTTCTCCTAGGCAAGTAGACCTCCCACGAGTACATTAAGGTTGTATACCGTCAACCTGCTTACTTAACTTATATACAGAGTACATCATACAACATCCTGGACTGTAAGAATCACAGGCTAGTATCAAGATTGCCAGGATAAATACCAATAACCTCAGATATGCAGGTGATAACACACAAATGGCAGAAAGCAAAGAGGAACTAAAGAACCTCTTGATGAAAGTGAAAGAAGAGAGTGAAAAAGTTGAATTAAAACTCAACGTTCAAAAAACTGTCATGGCATCCCATGACATGGATGTCATGGTCCCATCATTTCTTGATTCTTAGATGGGGAAAAAATGGAAACAGTGTCATATTTCATTTTATTGGGCTCCAAAATCACTGCACACAATGACTGCAGCCACAAAATCAAAGTCACTTGTTCCTTGGAAGAAAAGCTATGTCAAACTGAGACAGGAGACAGTATATTAAAAAGCAGAGACATCACTTTACCAACAAAGGTCCATATAGTCAAAGCTATGGTTTTCCCAGTAGTCATGAAAGGTCGTGAGGATTAGACCATAGAAAGGCTGAGCACCAAATAATTGATGCTTTTGAACTGTGGTGCTGGAGAAGATTCTTGAGAGTCCCTTGGACAGCAAGGGGCTCAAACCAGTCAATCCTAAAGCAAATCAACCCTGAATGTTTGGAAGTGACGTGACTCAGTTGTGTCCAGCTCTTTGCAATCCCATAGACTCTGCAGTCCACGGAATTCTCTAGACCAGAATACTAGAGTGGGTAGTCTTTCCCTTCTCCAGGGGATCTTCCCAACCCAGGGATCGAACCCAGGTCTTGCACATTGCAGGTGGATTCTTTATCAACTGAGCTATCAGAGAAGCCCATTTATTGGAAGGACTGATGCTAAAACTGAAGCTCCAATAATTTTGCCACCTGATGCAAAGAGCTGGCACACTGGAAAAAACTCTGATGCTGGGAAAGATTGAAGGCAGGAGCAATAGTGGTTAACAGAGGATGAAATGGTTGGATGTTATCACCAACTCAGTAGTCATGAGTTTGAGCAAACTTCAGGAGATTGTGAAGGCCAGGAAAGCCTGGTGTACTGCAGTCCATGGGATTACAAAGAGTTGGACATGACTTAGGGAAATGATTTATGAAGACAGATGCATTATATATATATATATATATATTTTTTTTTTTTTTGCCTAAGGGAATGTTTTATCAGTTAAAAAGTGAGAGTTGTATCACTTAGTCTAGAAACACCTGGAAACCACTGAACAACTTGTGTTAGGAGACCGAGACCACATCCAGCAATAGCAGCATCATTGCCATAGACACTGTTGTCAGTATCATGATTCTGTAGCCTTTTGAGCAGCATATCGACTGTCCCCTTTAATTCTCTCAGCACCTCGGAAGCATGTACGGTTACTATCTCCATTTTCCCAATGAAAGTAAGCCCTGTTTCTTAATCATGGTGTTACTGGCTAAGTCCATGGGCTTGCAAAAGAGCTGGGCATGACTTAGCGACCAGCTGACAACAACTACACAAGTATTAAATCTAGGTTTCCAAGAATCACTACCAGTAATAAATCTATTGAATAATCTATTGAATTAATCTGTTAAGGACTTTTTGGACACTCTGTATACCTCCTTCAACTATGTGTTCAATTTGTCCACTTCTAAGTTTCTATGATTTCCACCACGAATGTGCTGTTCCTTCCCCTCCTCAGTGGAAAAGAATCTCTTTCTGTCCTCTAGGCTCATTTAGCACTTAGACCATCAATTGCAACTTATATATATATTAATATAAAATATATTAATTAAATAAAAAAGATTTTTATATAATTGTAAAAATATATTTTAGTAGTATAAATATTATGAAATTATATATGTATATTATTTATACATATACATGTAAATGTATCCTATGTATTATTTTCATTTGTATGTTTGATTGTTTTAAGAGTAGGTTTTAACACCCAAAGACTAATTTGTTGTCACTGCCCAATAAGGGCTGGTTGTATGATCTTGGGCAAGCAATTTAAACCCTATTGTGAGAAATATGGTGAAATAATATCCAAGTCACAATACTACTGTGAAGATGAGATAATTTGAGGCAGAGCTTTACAACTTGCAAAGTTCTCTGTAATATAAAAGATGATTATATTTTTTCACCCGCCACAGCGCTAAAGCTCTGGGTGGTGTTGGAGCTCAATAAATATTGTGGGACTGAATTCAATTTAGGAGTGAGTGACAGCCTAAATAAGTAAGAAATGAGATGAGAATTTATTGTTGGCTTTCATGGCATTCCACCTCTCCATACATGTCGACTTTTCTTCATTTTCCTCCTTTCTTGCTATCTTCTTTCCTGTTGTATTTAATCTCTCTCTTTTTCCTTCACTCGTAAGCTTCTCTGCAAACTTTAGGGACATGTCAGCGGCACATCAGTGACTTGCTAGTTGGAAAGGTTGGTGATACTGAGTTCAAGTTTGTAAATTACTTCCTACCAATCATGAGATGCATGGACTGGTGGGTGTTGAATGCTGCCCTTTCAGATCTGTAGGGTAGGTGCCCTGGTCCAGACAACGTGTAGTCCTACAGTCAGAGGACTACCTACTAGCCTTAGGATGGCGAATAAAGTGCTGGTGGCCATTGTGCACTTGATATACACCAGAGAACACTATGCAAACCAAGGGACCTCATCCCATTAACTCTGCCACACGCAGATCTTTATGATTCCTTTTACAGCCCGTCAGGATAATGCAGTGCAAATCATCTTCTAGGCTAGCCAACACCTAAAAACTCTATTAATTCATCATAAATGCACACATATGACAGGGTACCATGTATAGTTATAGTTGCTGGACTCCAAATAATTTAAGCTTATTTGTAATTCTTTAGCTCAATTTCTCACATCGTCCAAATCTGCAGAGTTTTCTAAAGGTAGCTGGTTGATGAAGGATGTTTTAAATATCAGCCCTGCTTCCCTAGTGGCTCAGATGGTAAAGAATCTGCCTGCCAGGCAGAAGACCCAGCTTTGATCTCTGGGTTCCTGGAGAAAGGAATGGCTACTCACTCCAGTATTCTTGCCTGGAGAATTCCATGGACAGAGCAGCCTGGTGGGCTGCAGTTCATGGGATCGCAAAGAGTCAAACAGGACTGAGCGGCTAACACTTTCACTTTCACTTTTCATCACTAGACAGGTTATTAGAAAAATGACCCCTCTGGGGTTCCCCCTTTAACAGCAAGCTGGTTTTCAGTTTGAAATTCAAGGTTGTCTCAGGCTAATGTGGAAAGTAATCAGCTTAATGGCATTCAGAGCCTTTCATTTCTCTACTCACATTTATGCTGATTATTGAGCTAGGGAAGTTCTTATTGAAATGTGCAATGACTTGATGTATAGCTGCAGACCCCCAAGCTCATGTACTGTGTTTGAAGTGACCATGGCTTGTAAGGAGTGGCACCAGCTCTAAGGCTTCAAATCAGAACAAATGGCCCGTGCTTGGGGTTGACCTGGCCTCCTTTGAGTTTTTACTATCTAATTGTCTATCACTTTTTGGAGCTAGACAAAAGCAGACTCAAGACAGAGCTATTACTTTCTTTGACACCTTCAATATATCAAAATAAGGCAGGTTTTGGTGTAAAGTTTCCCAAATGGGAACACTCTTTTATATAGACAACTGCCAGCTGTGAAAATGAGACTGGTAAGGAAGTCAGTGAGGAGAAAAACATTTCAGGAATAGCCATGGGAAAGGACAGGATGAAGAGAATTACAACTGCTCTTCTTAATGTCTTTTACAGTTTTTTTAAAGACTTTTTCATGGTAGGATACATGAGGCTTTTGTGGCATGGTTCCAGAAGCATTAGTGAAGTCCAAGACACGTGTTTCCAAGCAACTAGCTTTGAGAATATAATTGACACTGGTAATCACCACCAAGTAGCTGAGAGATGGAGAATTCAGAAGGGGCCCTTTTGCCATGGGATCTCTCTCATACCCTAAAAGTAGCCTTGAAACAATTTATTTTATAAGTGGACAATTCCAGGACCTCCTATTTTGGTAAGTTTTCATGAGAACATGAATTTTTTTTTTTTATCTGTTTTGTTTTCTCTTGCCACCCCACGGCCTCCAATAGCTAGCATAAAATAGGTACTTTGTAAATAGATATTGATCAGTTTGCAATAAAATCACTGGAGATGAGAAGGCACTCATCCTTCTGAACCACTCAAAACCATTTGGAACGAAATTCCCAGAAATAAATCTGTCTCCTTTATATCAAGCATTTCTCAAGGACTTGTCACAAAATGCCAGAGATGAACTAAGGGATGTTTAACAAAAATACTTTTTTAAGCTTATAAAATGTAGAGATTACACAAATTTTGAGAATATATGCATATATACATATATATGTGTGTGTAGAGATATACATACATATATATATTTACATATTTATTTTTCTTTCTCAAAGGAGAAATTGCATCATGACCTTTTTAGTAAATGTCTGAATAATAAGTTTGCTTTCCTCGGCAAGATAAAACACTATTGTCAGTTTGGTTTAACATCAGTATTACACCTTGTAGTTTGAGTGATCATTTAGAGTCATAGTTATAAATTTCAAAATTGAGTGAGAAGTGGAAAGTAAATGGAATAAGAGTTAGTAATGATTCTGGTTGTTACAAATCTTCTCAGATTTAACATATAGTCTGTGACTTATGAGATAAAGGGTTATAAAAAATATTTTTCACTTGACAAGATACCTCTAAATTTAGCCCACCTTGCATAGAAATGCCCCACTTCCATAACCTTGATTGCTTTCTCTTTCTCTTATTTCACTCCCTCTTACCTCTGTATTCTTTTAAAGTATGTTTTTCATCAAAGGTCGCCTACATTCTATTGTTATTGCCTAGAAACCTATAATGAATGTCTCAAAATTTGTGTCTCTTAAGCAGCATTTTTTCATAGCTGAATTGTAATTATGTGAGAAATCTAGGGTGTGTGAAGTTGGAATAAGCTAGATAAAGAGAACCGGCTTCATTTGCCAAAATATCAGCTGTTCTGTGAGGGCTGATTTTCTTCCTAGGATGAAGTCTACAATGTGTGCCATATGAAAGGTCACTCAAATATCAGGAAGGCTACAGAACACAACTTGTAACCCAGCGCTTTGGTCTGTTTCTGTCTAGGAGAACAGAGTCTGGTCAGCACATCAGAATGAAAGTGATTTAGACTAGAGTGTAGACTCTGCAGCTAGACCACCTTGGTTCCGATTCCAGTTCCTCTCTTTACTGGAGACATAGCCCTGGGAACATTACTGTCCCTCAGGTTTTCCATTTCTAATAACAGAAACCATCGTATGTCTGATCTTGTGTTTTGTGTAATAATTAAATGTTTGACATCTGTTAAGTGCTTAGAACTTGGCATATAATAAAAGTCATAAAATGTGAACTGTTACAATTTTTAATACTCTTGAGTGTAGGAACCTGTTCCTTACTGAAGAGAGAGAGGTTGATTTAGAAAAGTTCACCAAATATTTTTAAAGATGAGCTTAGGGAAGCCTGGTTCACCTCCTAACCTGTGAGACAAATGCTGCCCTTCCAGTACAACACGCCCTGGTGACTTTGCTGGAGGCAGTCCCTTGGTCTTGTAGGAGATGAATTTCTTTTTCTCTCTACCCTTCTAGGTTCTCTTGGCTGGTTTATGCAGTAAATTGACATGAAACAGATTAACAAGAGAAAAACAAATTTAAGTGCATATGTCCTGGAGCCCCACCGGGACAATGAGAGACTCAGAGACCCCTCAACTGTTAGGCAATTGAGACTTCTGTTTCTTCTACTCAATTCTTCTCAGTTGAGCTGAGAATTGAGCAGGTCTGGGGCTTCAAAGGGAAGAAAGACAATTCATAAGAAGATAGGAAGAGCATGTGTTTGGTAAACAAATGTTTGCCAGGCCATGCAGAGACAATGGGCACAGAGGGGACTCAGCACAGAGGCTTTATGAAGCTGTCCCCGGCATATCACTCTGAGCCCACGCTCTTTATGGTTATCTCTGGTGATGGTAAATTCTTTCAGACAGTTAAGAGGGAGGCAAAAAGCTCTTCCTGAGTCTTTTGGGCCCCATTGTCTTCAGCTTAACATAATCCATATGCCCAAGCAGAACATTTTGGGGAGGCTCATTCTGAATCTTTTCAGTCCAATCCAGCACCTTTCTGGCTGGCAGTTTGACTTTTTATAGGTATGTAAATGGTTTTGAAGGACAAACTGAGGCATATATAAAAAGTTAAGAGTTTCTTTGAGCAAAAATCTATTTGAATTGGGCAGCATCCCCTCTAGCAGAAAGAAAGGAGTTCTGAAGAGCTGTACAAAAATGAAGACTTTTCCAGGCAGAAAGGAGCAGGAATAATGAGGTTATATTAGGAACAAAACTGGGTTGGTTATTGCAATGTTAGTCTCCTTTAGGAAGGTCTATCAGGTAGACTACCTAATTAGTGCTGATATGGCGATTCCTGATTGGTTTAAGATTCTATTTCTGAGAGAGCCAAAACTGGAATTAAGTCTTGGTTTGGTGATCAGGGGCTTAGTATAAGTGACTCCATTTTGAGACAGTTGTCTTTCTTTGAACAATGGTTATGAACTTACTAATGATTTGATTGACCTCTGATCGTCACTCTTGAATCTCTGGTTTGTTGTTTGACCAATATGCTATCCATGGGATTCCAGGCCACATGGTCCCGACGCCTCACTCCTTTGACCTCATTGACTTCATTTCACTCTGACTGCGACTCACCTTCTTCTTAGCCTGTATGTGTTTTAAAGGAAAGGTGAATCAACACCGTGGCCCCCTTCCACAGCTATTACCTGTGTTTTCTCCAGCTCTTAACACTCCCAACAATTGTATTCAAAGATCCCACAGTTAACTCAGCCTTGCAATTCCCAAAGCTCTCAAAGCTTTAGGGAAATTAAATTAAAATGTGGTTGAACTCTGCTTCTTATTCATTTATTAAGGGCATATTCTTTGCAGGCTTATGGGTTTAGCCAGTGATTGTATCTTCTGAAGTTAGATAAAGCAAGAGATAACTCTGCTTTCTTCTGGACCAACCTCACACTGAAAGTTGAAATGACCTTGTAATGCACATGTCAAAAGTATCCTATTGGTCTACTTTGACATCAAAAAACAATTTTCTGCTTTTCTTTTATCCTCTGTAGAGGACTCATTCCACATATTTATGACAAAGATTCAGTGAAAAGGACAATGGAAATGTGTCCTTCTTCCCGTCCTAGAATATTATCAGCAGTGAAGTTCTAACAACTTTTTTATGTCTGGCCACTATTACCTGTTTTGTACTCACCGAAATATCTCCCTCCCCTGATCAAAGCACTAACTACTCCTGTTGCTTTTATTTATTTGGATTGAATTATTTGAATGGATATGGCTGTTACCTTTAAATCAACTTAAGTCAGTGGATAAGCAGTATCGTTACAATGACTACTATTTAAAGAAAGGTATTAAACACTTTTGGAATGAGAAAATTACACTAGAATAAAAAATGCTGAGAATTTCCTAAACGTTTAAAGACATGATAATTTTTTGATTAATATATCGGAAGAAGTTTATGCATATACATATGCGTGCATGCTAAGTCCCTTCAGTTGTGTCCAGTTCTTTCCAACTCTATGCACTGTGGCCCTCCAGGCTCCTCTGAGCATGCAATTCTTCAGGCAAGAACACTGGAGTGGGCTGCCATGCTCTCCTCCACAGGATCTTTCTGACCCAGGGATGAAATCTGAGTCTCTTATGTTCTCGGCATGGGCAGGCAGATTCTTCACCATTAGCACCCCCGGGAAGCCCATGAATGCATAACAGTTAACTAAGAAAATAGAACTTTTAACCAATCACTGAAAATATTGCCTATATATAGAATATTTTATCTACATATAATTTTTTAGTATTTAGACACACATGTACAGATATAGTCACATATAAGTAAAAATCATACAAAAACTGAAGTTTATTTCTCTATGCTTGTGTTTCAGTTCAAATAATAATGTGAAATCAAAGAAAAAAAATGTATGATAGGAAAACCCCGAAAGCATCAGACCTAGAAGTGAAATTGATTGTTAAGGTATATCAAAGGGAAATTTTAATATCAGAGCTGCTGCTGCTGCTGCTGCTAAGTCGCTCCAGTCGTGTCTGACTCTATGAGACCCCATAGATGGCAGCCCACCAGGCTCCCCCGTCCCTGGGATTCTCCAGGCAAGAACACTGGAGTGGGTTGCCATTTCCTCCTCCAATGCATGAAAGTGAAAAGTGAAAGTGAAGTGGCTCAGTCATGTCCAACTCCTAGCGACCCCATGGACTGCAGCCTACCAGGCCCCTCCATCCATGGGATTTTCCAGGCAAGAGTACTGGAGTGGGTGCAAGTGGGGTGCCTTCTCCGTTAACAGCATAGATGCTTCTATAAACTGAGAGTAAAGTCAGTGACATCCTGATCAGATCAGATCAGATCAGTCACTCAGTCGTGTCTGACTCTTTGTGACCCCATGAATCACAGCACGCCAGGCCTCCCTGTCCGTCACCAACTCCTGGAGTTCACTCAGACTCACGTCCATCAAATCAGTTATGCCATCCAGCCATCTCATCCTCTGTCGTCCCCTTCTCCTCCTGCCCCGAATCCCTCCCAGAATCAGGGTCTTTTCCAATGAGTCAACTCTTCGCATGAGGTGGCCAAAGTATTGGAGTTTCAGCTTCAGCATCAGTCCCTCCAATGAATACCCAGGACTGATCTCCTCTAGAATGGACTGGTTGGATCTCCTTGCAGTCCAAGGGACTCTCGGGACTCTTCTCCAACACCACTGTTCTAAAGCATCAATTCTTCAGTGTTCAGCTTTCTTCACAGTCCAACTTTCACATCCATACATGACCACTGGAAAAACCATAGCCTTGACTAGATGGACCTTTGTTGGCAAAGTAATGCCTCTGCTTTTGAATATGCTATCTAGGTTGGTCATAACTTTCCTTCCAAGGAGTAAGCGTCTTAATTTCATGGCTGCAGTCACCATCTGCAGTGATTTTGGAGCCCAAAAAAATAAAGTCTAACACTGTTTCCACTGTTTCCCCATCTATTTCCCATGAAGTGATGGGACCAGATGCCATGATCTTCGTTTTCTGAATGTTGAGCTTTAAGCCAACTTTTTCACTCTCCTCTTTCACCTTCA
>NW_011494921.1:10262356-10270634 GCF_000754665.1 Bison bison bison | reverse complement strand
CCAGCGTTTCTCATGATGTACTCTGCATATAAGTTCAATAAGCAGGGTGACAATATACAGCCTTGATGTATTCCTTTTCCTATTTGGAACCAGCATCAGCACACAATAAATACTAAATATCCAGAATTGCATTGGAGAATAGGCAGTCCATTTTCCAGAGACTGTCTTGAAAAGCTGTGTCACTAACATGAATTCTTTTACGAAACGCATACTCATTTCATTTTCGAATGCTTAAAGCATGCTCGAAAACTCAGTTTTATAAACATGCCTAAGCATGGCCTTCTCAGAAACCAACTTAGCATACAGACCTGCCAGGTAAAGAGTGTTTGCCTTGGGCAAACAGTTGAATCAGAAATCAGGACTGTGAAAGTGTCACTCTTGTGGTCGAATAGGAAGTCATGCCCCCAAACCCAGTGTTGTCACACAGCCAAACCAATAGGATATGAATAAAACTTTTTTTCACTTTCAAATGTAAGTTGACACCTATAACATTCCTTTTAGAAAACAAGAACACATGTAAATAAGATGGGTGAAAGACAGAACTGAAATAGCCAAAGGAGGCTTCTATCCATAGCCATAATTAATAATTTTACAAATTCAGACTTTTAAATATTTCTATTGGGATGGAGAATTACTTCTTAGTTAAAGGAGGCATTTAGATAGGAGTCAGTAGGTTAAGTTTTCACTACAGATGGGCCCCTAATGTGAAATGCTAGGCAAATAGATATGAATATTTGGGGGTTAGTTGGTGGACATATTTGTCTAAGTTGAAGGCAGTTACCCCACCCTCCGTCACCTGATAATTAAAGTAGATAATAGAAATGAAAACAAGGCCTAAACAAATGATTTACTAAGCATTCTACTTTTCTATAAGTATGTACTAGCTTCAAGGTAGCTGAATTAGAACACAACATGGTCACACCTAACAGCATCAGACACTTGGTAGAGCAGTAGATTCTTACTGAATTGAATTTGAATAATCCGGTATCAGTAGTAATGAAGAGTGATTAATAGATTTAGTTATTTTCTCCCAATTTTCATTTGTATTCTCCACAGTAATGTTGCATTTCTATTTGAAATATAAACTCCTAGTTATATTATGATTTATATTTCTGTGCTTAATAGGGAATAGCAATAAGCCTAAATCTGACATACAGCCAGCTTTCTGTATCAACAGATTCAACAAACCATGAATCAAAAGTATTTTTAAAAGCATGCATGCATTATTGCATGCATGAACAATAATTTACATAGTTTTTACATTGTATTAGGTATTATAAGTAATCTAGAGATGATGGAAGTATGTGGGAGGGTATATGTACTGGGTTGGCCAAAAAGTTCATTTGGTTTTAAGTAAAAATAAAAGATATTTCTCATTTTCCACAAGAACTTTGTTGAACAGCATATTTACTGATCCAGTGAACTTTATGGCCAACCCAATAGTTTATCCTCAAAATCTATACTGTTTGATATAAGGGACTTCAGCATCTGAAGATTTTGTTATCTGCAAAATAGGGCAAGTGGGTCGGTAGGGGTGGATGGTGAAGGGGTTGTGGGTTAGGGGGCAGTCCTGGAACCAACCCCCATGGATACAGAGAAGGATTGTGTATAACTTTTGCCGTCCTTATTGTATAGCAAGAATTCAAGTTTAATTCAAAGCATGGTAGGGCCACTCCATTGTGATACTCTAACTATGATACCTCATAGTTGTTTATCAATATGGCATAATCAGAGATGAAAAACTAATGAGTGATCATTGGTTTCTTGCCTCAAAAATTCCATGGACAGAGGAGCCTGGTAGACTGCATTCCACAGGGTCGCAAAGAGTCGGACATGACTGAGCACACACACATGAGGTCAAATACTCGGAATTGTATATTGCTTCCTTGTGTTTAGACAGTATAGAGGGTTTTCCATCATGCTCCTATTGCACCTTGGAAAAACCCTAAATGGATATTCACTGACTGTGTTCTACCAATTCCCCATACTTTTTAATGACAGAGAGCTACTTTTATAATTTCATAGCATACCTGGTCACTTTACGTGAATTCCTTCAGCTGTATGAAAGGGGCTTGACTTGATAGATCTACTGAAATTCTTCACCTAAGGAAGGCTGTAGCTTTTCTTCCCTCTTGACCTGATGTTTGCATGTAAGAATGCCTGTAAAAAGCTATAAAGTAAATGAGAGTTACCTTAATTCAATAAATGTTATTGAGTGACTATAGAGTTGTAGCTGTGCTAGATACTAGGCTTATACTAGTGAACAAAAATCAAAATGGTATCGATTCTCATGTTCGTTACCCTTTAGTGGGGAAAACAGGTATAAAACAAATAATTAGATTAACGAGTACCTAATGACTAGCAATGCTAATGACAGGAAGGAAAATTACATTTAATAGGGGGGTCCTCTTAATGTTGCTGGGGCTTAGGGAAAAATTCCTTCTGGGGATTCTGTTCAAGCTGAGACCATAGGGATAATTAGGGGAGGAAAGATGCCCTTCCAGACAGGGAGCATACACACGTATAAAGGCCTGGTGGGAACAGGCACAGGTGAAGAATGACCAGAATGCAAAGGCTTAGGCAGCTACAATCTAAACTCTTTTTTTCTCCCAATCGTATTCTGGAACATGTCTACTGGACTTCAGGACTTCCACAAAGCCACTCTCATCTGTGAGTGATTGTTGAAATTGGTTCTTTGTCGGGCAGATGGGAGTAAATTCTTATTCTGCCATGTAGGTGATGACACTCTGGAGTTTTCCAAACTGTGTCTTTACTTTCAAGGTAGCGAGAAACGACAAAAGTGTTTCATATCAAAGATACTCAAAGAGAATCCTTTCTACTCTTTTACTAATCAGAGATCCAAGTTCCTGAGTTATTAGTTAGGAAATACCACATGAAATTATTCTTGGCTCATCCATTTGTTAGTTTAAATCAATAGAATAGCAATGTGGACACTAGGTTGACTTTGGAAAGAGAACATCCAAGGAGGGAATATAACATATCACCTTTAGTTTTAGTTAAAATAACCTAGCTTTAAAATGCTTTGAAAAATATTGTAGGTGTTTGCTATGGATGATTCCAGTATTTGTGACTGATGAACCATGTCTGTCCCAACTTCTTAAAGTTTTTTTTAGCAACTTGCCATAGGGATTTTAGGACTTGGGGTTCAATGAGATATCACAATAAAGGAAAATGTCTTAGAAATATATGTAGAAAAACACTTAAAAGAATATATAGACTACAAACACTTCTCATTAGATATTGATGAATGATAGAGTACAGAAATAGAAGTCACAAACATTTCTTCTATTACAAAATGAATGCCGTATTCTATGACACAAATAACATAAATCCTCCCAAGAAAGAAAACCCTCTAAGCTTATTGAGCTATGTGTTGAATTTCCCTGAAGCCTTTGGATATTTTCTGGCAAGACCATCCATGTGCAGTATTTGGATATGTTCTCAGGCTGTATATTCGTAGTTCTCATTTATTTCTTGCCGGTCTGCAAAGCGGAGAAGGACAAGCCAGCTCAGTGTTTACTCATGCTTCTTAAGTGGGTTTTGTACAGTTCTCTTCTCCATTCTGCCTTAAAACACACTAATGTTTTACTCACTCTTAAATGCAGCTCAGAAATAAAAGGACCATATAAGCCTTTTTATGTTTATAGTGCCAATCAATTTGAGCCTTCAAGCAATTATTGACTAATTAATAGCCAAACAGAGAACTTATTAGGGACTTATATATGGAATTAAAACTACTTCCCTTCACATAATTCTACTGACCCAGCACAGATATGTTCTCAAATTCTGCTCAAAGTTTGTAAACATTATATGGTTATAACTTAAAAGGGGAAAAGAGAGATTCCTTGCTGAATTCCTTGTTGATGAGCTATTGATTTGATGCTCAGCCTTACAGCTATACTTTTGGCAAATTCAAACATTTTAAAATATGTTTTTCCTATGATAAAACAGCATAATTCTTTGAAAATAATTTAAAAACTATGCTTTATTAAATAAAAATAAAATGTGGAATTCTGTTCCCGGGTTTCTTTGTGCAAAATTATCTACAGATCTGCCTTCGTGTAAATACATTACATCTATTTACTTTGTATAAAAGTTAGTTTGTTTTCATTTCCTCCATTCAAGCTGTATGTCCACATTACCAGTTATAAGGGAAACTCAGACATTCGAAAGCATTAGCCTGACCAATGACAAGTCTGTGCAGTGTGGATGTTAATAATTCCTTTCTGAATCAACAAATTATCACATGCTTTCGGGTACTGAATATATGTTCAGCCAAAAACTAGACACGTGAGGGGGTGAAAAAAAGGATACGAATGATTTTTCTGTCCCAAAGAAGTTGAGAATACATGAGAGAATAGTATTTCTTTAAGAAGCTAATCATTATTTTGGACTTCTGGAGCCTAAAGTTGGCAAGAAGGTACTCATTTCCTGAGTCTTCTGTCTCTATAAGCAGGGTGTGAATGTTGACTTTGTAGGAGATCAGGTTTTGCAACAGTGATCTTTGAAACGTTTGAGCAGTGGTGCAGCGTGGGCACTGGCCATCAGAATGGGCGTGGTCATCTTCAGCCCTTGTGGCCTCACCAGCACCCTGATTCCCACTGTCCCCAGCCATAGCCCTGATGTCTGTGCAGAGCACAGATTTAGTACTTGATAAATATGTGCTTAATTAAGCTCTACAAAACAGATAAGTCTTTAGCACCTCTTGGTAACCAAAGAAGAGTTTATAATCTAAGAGTTGCTTTTTTTTTCTGGTTGAAACTCCATTAAGCTATTACAATAATGGATTATACACTGTCGATTACAAGTAGATAAATGTTTTCAAATAGGCCGTTACTTTAAAAATCAATAGTGAACTCAGTTCAGCCAGCATTCAAAATATCTGCGGTTATATTATCAAAATGTTGATATTTTAGATTAACGACCAACAGAAAATTTATTTTTAAATTTATGGAAAATCCCTACCATTGCTTCAAATTGGATGTAAGTTAAAAAAAAAAAAAAGATTCTATCAAGAAACCAACCCCACTTAGTACTAAACTTCTGTGACTTAAAAAGGTCATAACATTCTATGCATTTTTGAGTTTTTATAATTAAAATAATGCATGTTCATTATAGGAAAAATAAAATACATTTAATTTTGAAGGGAAAAAATTATTAATGTAACTTCTATGCATATATAAGTCACTAACATTTTGGTGTATAGCCTTCTAGGCTTTTAAATATAAAATAAACAAATAATAATAATATCAACCTAAAATGTTATTTTCACTTATATTATGAACATTATTCCCACAGCATAATTATTATTGGCCCCAGGAAATAGAGTTATGAAAGTCTATTTCCACAATTTTCACTTTTAAACACAAGCCCCCATTATTCATGTTTTCCTGCATGTATGACAAGTAATTCCTTAAAATAAATTCATGAAAATGTATTTGATTGGTCAAAGTGTGTATACATCTTTAAGGGCTTTACTGTCCCCTGTCAAATTGTTCTTTGCAAATTCTTAAGCATCTCATAGACAGTTCTTTAGTTATTGGAAGGGAAAATAAATGGAAATGCATTTTTATTTCATTGCTAAGGCTATGGTTTTTCCACTGGTCATGTATGAATGTGAGAATTGGACTGTGAAGAAAGCTGAGCGCCGAAGAATTGATGCTTTTGAACTGTGGTGTTGGAGAAGACTCCTGAGAGTCCCTTGGATTGCAAGGAGATCCAACCAGTCCCTCCTAAAGGAGATCAGCCCTGGGTGTTCTTTGGAGGGAATGATGCTAAAGCTGAAACTCCAATACTTTGGCCACCTCATGCGAAGAGTTGACTCATTAGAAAAGACTCTGATGCTGGGAGGGATTTGGAAGCAGGAGGAAAAGGGGACGACAGAGGATGAGATGGCTGGATGGCATCACCGACTCGATGAACGAGAGTTTGAGTGAACCCCGGGAGTTGGTGATGGAGAGGGAGGCCTGGCGTGCTGGGATTCATGGGGTTGCAAAGAGTCGGACATGACTGAGTGCCTGAACTGAACTGAAGTTTAAAAGCAAACATTCTTTAGTCTTCTATTTATGCATTTTCACCTTTATCACTATTTTAATCTGTAGTGACAAAAGGAACATGTTTGAGATAGGACAAGAACTGAGCCACAAATTTTCCCTTTTCTTACTACTCTTTTCAATTTGTATCTGGAATCAAAACAATAATCACTAAAAATAACCAGATCGATAGTTCTCTGGGGCATTGAGGAAGGAGCTTGTTCCAAAGAAAAGTAGGAGGTCTTTTTCAGAAGTCTTACAGTTTCATTTAACATAATTATTTGTCTGTTTTCTCTTCTTTTCTTTAGGTTTCTTGGCTAAATTAGCTCAAAAAGTACAGAAATGTTTATAACTAGGTGAGCTGTTCGGGAATTTGTGTGACAGAAATCAGATGCCAGCGATGAGTTTCTTAGCAGAATCTATAGCATAAAAACTCACCCCAGTAACCCCTCCTCCCAGCCAATTTGCAGAAACATTGACTTTGTCAATGACTTGAGCAGAACATTCAAAGGAACTAGAGGCAAATCCTCACCGTTGGGCTCCTTCATAGAAATAAGGACATGGAAATGAGAAAGCAGAGTCTTCACATGTTTGGCTATTGTCTGAATCACTTAATACCATTTTAAAGGACAATTTTATCTGTACTGTCAAGGATGTATCTATTCAGATTAAGGAAAGTATTATCATATCTTGGTTTACCCCTTCACCAAAATCCTCAGAGGCTTATTCTATCACAGGTTTGTGGCTAGTTCTACAACTCTGCCTTATGTAGTTTAATTATCTTGTGGAAAATACTTTTTTTCATTCCCTCTAGCGTCTTATCCAAAACATTACTGAAGCTCAGAAGTTGATTGAGCTTCTTCTCAGATATCCGCTTTACCACTTATTGAGCTTTTCAGAAACCAGTGTTCAGCCAGAGTCTGAAAAGGCCCAAGTCAGAATTTGTGAAGTAAACAAATCGATTGTTCCCATGGCACAGCCTACACCCTCCTCTCCCCCACACTCCTTCAGCAGGAGGCTTCCACTGGTGCCCAGAACCCAGATCATTAAAGTCAAGATTTTGGATTGAAGTCTTTTACCAAGAAACTGCCTTTTAAACTGGAAATGTATAGTTTTATCTGTTATCTATTAGTTGCTAACACTTTCATCTTTTGCTTTACATTTTTAAAACCATGAGTAACATTTCTTTATAATTAAAAATGAGCATGTACACATATAATCAGATATTAATGCATTAAAGTGAAAGTGAAGTCGCTTAGTCGTGTCCAACTCTTTGCAACCCCAGGGACTGTAGCCCACTATGCTTCTCCATCCATGGGATTCTCCAGGCAAGAATACTGGAGTGGGTTGCCATTATTAATGCATTAGTCTTAATAAAAAAAAGTTCAACCATCTATGTTGGAGTTTCTCAACCCAACCCCCACACTATTGATATTTGAGGCTGGATAATTTTTTGTTATGTGGGGGCTGGGAATGGCACTTTCAGACCTCTACCCACTAGGTGACCAACCCTTATCCATTTCGATAGTTAAGCCTATGTCCAGACATTGTCCAGTGTCCCCCGAGAGGCAAAATTACCCCTCTCTGGTTGAATCCATTGGCCAGTAGATAGTAAGGCACTAATTTACTCTTCCATCTTGATTGAGACGCCAGAGATATATGAACACACAGAAACTCCTGCCCTAGTGCAGTGTATACTCCAGTGCATATGAAAGTTCTTGGGATGTCAGAGAAAATCTCCAAGGTCATATATTTCAGTGTCAGAGGTCAGATCAGGCTACATATGTCATATATTTTCTTGGACAATATAGGGGGTAAGCACTTGGCTAGAGGGAAATCTCAAATGGCCATTTCTTAGTTTTTTTCACTAAGGAGTTGGCCTCTCTAAAGAAAAGTAAGTTACACTAAATCATCATAGTTTTCAGTTCAGTTCAGTGGCTCAGTCGTGTCTGACTCTTTGCGACCCCATGAATCACAGCACGCCAGGCCTCTCTGTCCATCACCAACTCCTGGAGTTCACTCAAACTCATGTCCATCGAGTCGGTGATTCCATCCAGCCATCTCATCCTCTATCGTCCCCTTCTCCTCCTGCCCTCAATCTTTCCCAGAATCAAGGTCTTTTCCAATGAGACAATTCTTCGCATGAGGTGGCCAAAGTATTGGAGTTTCAGCTTCAGCATCAGTCCATCCAATGAACAGCCAGGACTGATCTCCTTCAGAATGGA
>NW_011494921.1:10253394-10262256 GCF_000754665.1 Bison bison bison | reverse complement strand
ACTGGAAAAACCATAGCCTTGACTAGATGGATCTTTGTTGGCAAAGTAATGTCTCTGCTTTTGAATATGCTATCTAGGTTGGTCATAACTGTCCTTTCAATGAGTAAGCATCTTTTAATTTCATGGCTGCAATCACCATCTGCAGTGATTTTGGAGCCCCCCAAAAATAAAGTCTGACACTGTTTCCACTGTTTCCCCATCTATCTGCCATGAAGTGATGGGACCAGATACCATGATCTTCATTTTCTGAATGTTGAGTTTTAAGCCAACTTTTTCACTCTCCACTTTCACTTTCATCAAGAGGTGTTTTAGTTCCTCTTCACTGTCTGCCATAAGGGTGGTGTCATCTGCATATCTGAGGTGATTGATATTTCTTCCGGCAATCTTGATTCCAGCTTGTGCTTCTTCCAGCCCAGGGTTTCTTATGGTGTACTCTGCATATAAGTTAAATAAGCAGGGTGACAATATACAGCCTTGACGTACTCCTTTTCCTATTTGGAACCAGTCTGTTGTTCCATGTCCAGTTCTAACTGTTGCTTCCTGACCTGCATATAGTTTTAGGAAAACTCTAAGAAAGAAGACTCCCTGGATGAGTATCAGGTATAAGTTTCCTTGCATTGTGGATGGCATTAGATCAAGAGCTGACATACTTGTAGGTGGTTCTTTAAAAATTGTTCACATGACGAATAGATGAATTTAATTAAGCAGGTTTACATTAGTCATATTATTTATATCCTCTGTGCTATGCTGTGCTTAGTCGCCCAGTCATGTCCCACTCTTTGTGACCCCATGAACTGTTAGCCCACAAGCCTCCTCTGTCCATGGGGATTCTCCAGGCAAGAATACTGGAGTAGGTTGCCATGCCCTCCTCCAGGGGATCTTCCCAACCCAGGGATTGAACCCAGGTTTCCCATATTGCAGGTGGATTCTTTTGCCGTCTGAGCCACCAGGGAAGCCCTTTATATCCTCTGTATAGTTTAAAAAACAGCTAGTATTTTTCCTTTTTTTTTAGGAGTACTGTTCCCCCACTTTTTTGGGGAGGGCATGTGAAATTCCAAATTGTTGCAATTTTTAAACCTTGCTTTATATTAGGGTACGGTTGGCTAACAATGTTGTGATAGTTTCAGGTATACAGCAGAGCAATATTTCCTAGCTTCTTAAAACAGCAGTGGAAACAAAATTTAGACATGAACAAAAGCCTAAAATCATCACATACATTTAGCTCACTGAAACATTTTTATATTTTTTTTCAGATTTAGTTTATTCTTAGTGTGATCTACGATTACTGTCCTTTCTAGATTTAATATAAATGCTCTAAATGGGTATTCACCATAATTATAAAAAATAATATAAAAAGAATGCAAGTAACTACCTGTCCTTGCTTTTATTACAAAATTTGCCTCTACCTAACTCTAACATTTTATTAAATCACAGAGTTACAACCTAGATAACTATTTTTAAAATAGTTTAGAAATGTTTTGGGGTTGGGAGAGAGAGAAAGGGGGAAAATTTTTTTAATTAAAATGGTTCAGAAAGAGAATGACTCTGTCAGTAGAGGTAATCAGGTCCCCACTTTAAGCTGCTCTTGACTCAGTCTTGACTCCTGTTACTTTAGTTGGTTTTTCTAAGCCAGGAACCCCACGCCCTCCCCTGGATGTGGACTCTTGACACCTTTCCCCCTCAGTCTGGATATATCTTGGTGACTTCCCTTGCTGACCTTACCTGTACACTGCCTGCTAGAGAGAAGATGGGATCTGAGGCCTCCCTGCCCCTTTCCTGATTCTGCCACCTTCTTATCTGGCTTTATTCTTTCTCACCCCACAGTGCTGCAGGCAGATTTCTAGGTCTTCTGCTTGTTTGAGAGCTTCTTGTTTGAGGTGTATAAGAGCATCTTATCTGAAAGCTCGAAGAAGAGGGTATCTTCTATTCTAAAGACTTTAGCTGGGGATACACCACTTCTCCTGACTTCCCAGGTGGCGCTAGTAGTAAAGAACTCGCCTGCCAGTGCAGAAGACAGAAGAGACATGGGTTCCATCCCTGGCTTGGGAAAACCTGCTGGTAGGCCTGGCTACCCACTCCAGTATTCTTGCCTGGAGCATCCCATGGACAGAGGAGCCCGGAGGGCTACAGCCCGTAGGGGCACAAAGGAAAAAACAGAAGCGACTTAGCACTGCGTACCACTTCCCTCCTTCCGTTTCTTTGCTGCATCGACCTGCCAGTGTCTCCTGTGTCACATCCAGGCATCCCCGGAAGCAGGAGCACATTTCTTTTAATATGTATTTATTCCTTTTTGGCGGTACTAGGTCTCCATTGCTGTGCATGGACTTTCTCTAGCTGTGGAGAGTGGAGGCTCCTCTCTAGTTGTGATGTGCTGGCCTCTCTTGTTCCAGAGCATAGGCTCTAGGTACACAGGATTCAGGATTCCCGCACATGGGCTCAGTAGTTGTGGGTCATGGGCTTTGTTGCCCAGAGGCATGTGGGATGGTCCAGGACCAGGGATTGAACCCGTGTCTCCTGCATTGCAAGGCAGACTTAACCACTGGACCACCAGGTCAGCTCAGAACAAATTAAAGTACAAAAATGTGAAGATACATAGTTCACATGTTACAGACAAACTAGTCTTTGCTTAAAAGAGAATCATGTATTTCTGGGACTTTTTTAATCCGTCTCTAAAGAAGGCCAAGACCTCTCATAACCAAACTGAATTTGGGAATCCTGCTTTGTTCTTAGTTGAATAAGCTCGTGAAAGTTCTGATGGTCCCTGGAAATAAAGTCATTTAGTCAGTGGGTGCTCCAGCTTTGTCTTGGGTTTAGGTGAATCACAACTTGATCCTAATTAGATCCCTAAAATATATGTTAAAATTCCCAGACCAAATTATCTTTTCTATTTCAGGTATTACATTTCCTTTTCCTAACTGAACTGCCTCATTATATAGATACATTTGTTATTCCTGCTGTTCTAAGAAATGTGCTTCTCCTTTGCCCAAAATCATACATACATTCCGAAACACGCCCACTGTCCATCTAATACCTCAGAGTAACCCTTCACTTGGAAATTCAGCCTCCTCAAAATAAAAGTCCCCACTTGATTCTCCCATCATTCCCTGGTGGCTCAGTGACAGAGAACCTGCCTGCCAATGCTGGAGACGTAGGTTCAATCCCTGGGTTGAAAAGATCCCCTGGAGAAAGAAATGGCAATCCACTCCAGTATTTTGCCTAGAAAATCATGGACAGAGGAGCCTGGTGGCCTACAGTCCATGGGGGTCACAAAAGAGTAGGACATGACCTAGTGACTAAACAACATTACCTGTTGGTGTTTTTCTGGTTTTTTTTTTTTTTTTTAACAGTAATTGCATTATAGCTACTTACAATCACATTTTATTGATTCTGTCTCAGTTGATATGAGATCATTTTCAATTCACTCCCTTGTTAAGGTATAGATTTCTGGGGTAGATCTCTGAAAACACTGACTTTCACATACATGTAAATCTGTTAGTGAGACCAAGTAAGGATGGGCCCAAGTGGTAGTTGCAGGATCAGAGCTTCTGAATTCCAAAGTTCAGCCATAAGAAATCTCATTCAAGAAATCCCTTTCCTTTTCTTTCTTCTTTTGGATACTTCTTTTAAAGGTGACAGATTTAATACCAGCATTTTGATCCATATTCAGGCACTTTTGAAAGGTCATAACCTGTACAGACTAGAGCTTTATGGGATGGTGTATGTTTTATAACTATTGGCTTCAATTTGGATTACTCAGCACTTACTTTCTTTTGGGAAGAGATCTAGAAACTAACGGTCTCTCATTCACGCTATTTTTTTTTTTAATAGTGTTCACCTAATAATGACCTTCTTTCCTAGACAACCTTCTACCAATAAGAATTTCTAAGTGATAGAACTTACATTCTGCTACTGGATCACAGACACACTCACCCAGGGAATACATTTCAAATGTAATGTGCTCAAGTAATCCAATATGTGTGTTGCCATTTCAAATGATGGTTTAAATTCCATCACTTCACTAGTGAGTTCAACAGTATTCTTGGAGCACATTGAATGTGAGAGACCTTAGGAATTATTTAATCCAGTAATTATCCAAATCTGATTCCCAGACCAACTGCATGGGTATCACTAGCAGCTTGCTAAAAATGCAGATTTTATTGTCCAAACCCAGATCTACTAAATTAAGAACTTCAGGGAATCAGACCAGACAATCTGTGTTTTAATGAGTTCCCTAGGTGGTTCTCAGGTTATTGATATTTCTCTGGCAATCTTGATTCCAGCATGTGCTTCATCTACCCCAGCGTTTCTCATGATGTACTCTGCATATAAGTTAAATAAGGAGGGTGACAATATACAGCCTTGACGTACTCCTTTCCCAATTTGGAACCAATCTCTTGTTCCATGTCCATTTCTAACTGTTGCTTCCTGACCTGCATACAGATTTCTCAGGAGGCAGGTCAGGTGGTTTGGCATTCCCATCTCTTTCAGAATTTTCCACAGTTTGTTGTGGTCCACACAGTCAAAGGCTTTGGTGTAGTCAATAAGGCAGAAGTAGATGTTTTTCTGGAACTCTCGTGCTTTTTTGATCATTCAGCAGATGTTGGCAATTTGATCTCTGGTTCCTCTGCCTTTTCTAAATCCAGCTTGACCAACTAACTGGAAGTTCACAGTTCACATACTGTTGAAGTCTGGCTTGGAGAATTTTGAGCATTACTAGTGAGAAGAGTGCAATTGTGTGGTAGTTTGAGCATGTTTTGACATTGCCTTTCTTTGGGATTGGAATGAAAACTGATCTTTTGCAGTCCTGTGGTCACTGTTGAGTTTTTCAAATTTTCTGGCGTATTGAGTGCAGCACTTTCACAACATCATCTTTTAGGATTTGAAATAGCTCAACGGGAATTCCATCACGTCCAGTAGCTTTGTTTGTAGTGATGATTCCTCAGGCCCACTTGACTTCACATTCCAGGATGACTGGCTCTAGGTGAGTGATCACACCATCATGCTTATCTGGGTCATTTTTTTTTTTTTTTTGGTATAGTTCTATGTAATCTTGCCACCTCTTCTTATTATCTTCTGCTTCTGTTAGGTCCATACCATTTCTGTCCTTTACTGTGCCCATCTTTGCATGAAATGTTCCCTTGATGACACCACCCTTATGGCAGAAAGCAAAGAACTAAAGAGCCTCTTGATGAAAGTGAAAGTAGAGAGTGAAAAAGTTGGCTTAAATTTCAGCATTCAAAAAACTAAGATCATGGCATCTGGTCCCATCACTTCATGGCAAATGGATGGAGAAACAATGGAAACAGTGACAGACTTTATTTTTTTGAGCTCCAAAATCACTGCAGATGGTGACTGCAGCCATGAAATTAAAAGACACTTGCTCCTTGGAAGAAAAGCTATGACCAACCTAGAGAACATATTCAAAAGCAGAGACATTACTTTGCCAACAAAGGTTTGTCTAGTCAAAGCTATGGTTTTTCCATTAGTCACATACGGATGTGAGAGTTGGACTATAAAGAAGGCTGAGCACTGAAGAATTGATGCTTCTGAACTGTAGTGTTGGAGAAGAGTCCTGAGAGTCCCTTGGACTGCAAGGAGATCCAACCAGTCCATCCTAAAGGAAATCAGTCTTGGATATTCATTGAAAGGACTGATGCTGAAGCTGAAACTCCAATACTTTTGCCATGTGATTTGAAGAACTGACTCATTGGAAAAGACCCTGATCCTGGGAAAGATTGAGGACAGGAAGAGAAGGGGATGACAGAGGATGAGATGGTTGGATGGCATCACTGACTCAACTGGACATGAGTTTGAGTAAACTCCAGGAGTTGGTGATGAACAGGGAGGCCTGCTGTGTTGCAGTTCATGGGGTCACAAAGAGTCGGACACTACTGAGCGACTGAACTGAACTGAACTAGGTGATTCTGATAGACACTTGCAACTTCTTTTTGCAGTTGGAAAACTGAAGCCTGAAATAATAAATGACCTATGGAGAGACAGAGAATAGAGCTAGCTGGTTCTACTCACAATATCAGCATGAGAACATTTCCTGATACACTTTCAACTGTTCTACACTGCCAATGTGGTGACTCTATACACATGTAGGGTTGAAATCCTAAATTTTTATCAGCTAGCACTAAAATAGACTTTCATAGCTACTTTTTGAGCTCAAGTCAATACTCTTTCCCTACTTAAATCTGAATGCTATGAGATATTCAGGAGTCTCCATATTTGTTCTCTCCTGAGCACCACTTTCCTTACTCAGATATTAAATGAACATTTAACCAAGTACACCCAGCCACTAATTTTTAAAAGTGGGTATTCTTTTTCATAGAGCTTTTGTGATTTTTTTTTCTTGTTTTACCTTTTGCTCTCCCTTTAAGTTTGAATCTCCACAAGCACCAAGTAGGACTTGGAGAAATTCTTTCTATTGTTGCCAGAATACTCAAGCTCAATGCAATTCCATCTCCTAAAGTCAATTTGCAGGAGACTGTCTTTGAAATAGCCTATGAAATTGTGAGCAAATGAAGTTTCATCTTGCTGTTAACGTGGTTGCCTTGCTAAACTGTCAGCGTGGTAGCTGACCCTTTTGTGTTACTCTGTCTGCTCCAGCTGGTGCCATCGGCTGCTAATCAGAAGTGTTTATACTTTTTCATTCTCACTTGATTTCCACTAGCCTGCTTGACTTGGTATTCAGCATTGCTTCATTACAGAGAATATTGTTGCAACCCTGTCTTGACATTTCACTGTCAACTGGTGGTGATAGGTCAATATTACATCTCCTGCTCTTCACAAAGTAGAAAATATGCAGTCACACCAATTAGATACTTTTTTTTTTTTCCTGTTCAGCCTTCCTTTTAGCTGCCAAAATCGGTCTAGAATTAAAGAGGAAGCAAAGGAATTATTAGAGACCAAACCCTTGGCTTAGGGTGTTAAAAAGATTAGCTGGTGAAATACCAAAATCTTTAGGAGGGCGAAGATCAAAACAGGAACTGTGGAACCAATGTACCCTCTTCTTCTCTGTGTGTTGGCAGCAAATGGAAATAGCTTGCAGGAACCCAAAGGCTATTATCATTCATGCTTTAAAGTGGGACATTGAGCAGGATGCTCTAGAGTCTTCTTGATATCCTCTTATCTGTTTCATGATTGTGAGGGCATCTTTGCCAGGTTGGGGAGCAATGAAGACATTCCAGAGTTCCTGAACTTGTCTGATTTCTAATTGCGTGTCTTTCTGCTCATCTGCCCAAGTCCTCCTCCCCGTTATTTTTTTATAATGTTTCATCCCCTGGCTTTTCACATCTGTACCTGAGCAACCTTATTAGGTACACATTAGGCAACATGACACTGGGAAACATGCACATTTTGGAGTCCGTGAAAATGTTGAATTTAGTAAAAACTGGGCTCAGACGCCAGCTCAGTCACTTCCATTAGTTTGTATGGCCCTTAAGCAAGACATTTAATTTCTCTGAGCCTACTTACAGCTGTAAATTTGGGGGCGGAAATGCAAAATCAATAACATTTCATTTGGGTGTACTTAGTTTTGCTCTTTACTATATGTGCTGGACATTGTGCTGAATGCTGAGGCCAAGTATAAATAAGATGCACACAAGGGGACAAAGAAAGCATCGAGAAGGTGAGAATGGTTCCACTCAAGCACCCAGGGGGGCTTCCTGATGGTGATAAGGTACCGGCTGAGTCTTGAAAAAGGGACGAGTTTGGTGGGCAATATGATGGGGAAGGAATTCCCTGCAGATGGAGTCTATACATTGTGTGGAGGCTCAGGAATGCATGGAGGTTCAGACAAAAGCTATGAATGAAATACTATAAACAGCTGATAACATGAAGCATAGAGTGGGTGCTAGGCAATGAGCAGTGGCCAACAATAAGCCTGAGGTGCCAGCCTTGGGACTCCTGTGTGTGTCGTGGGGCTCAGACTCTGTTCTAGGATGCATAGTAAGTGTGACCATTTGAATATGGAAATTCATATTTGACTGCAAATTTGACTGTGAATTTTCTGTTTGGATGGGTCACTTGCATGGCAGTGCGCTTGGTACGTTGAAAGAAAGACTAGAGCAGGGGTCCCCAGCGTCTGGGATCTAATGCCTGATGATCTGAGGTGGAGCTGATGTAATAATAATAAAAATAAAGCCACAATAAACGTAATGCACTCGCATCACCCTGCAGTGATCCTCCCATCCTTGGTCCATGGGAAGATTGTTTGCCACGAAACCAGTCTCCAGTGCCAAAAAGGTTGGGGCCCCCTGGACTAGTGTGAGTGTGTTAGGAATGATAGTGACCATAGGATGTTGTGAGTGGTGCGCATACCCCCCGCAGTGCAGTGCTTTCTGAGCCACAGATCTGTAAACTTTTTCACGGAAGGGCCAGCCAGGAAACATTTTGAGCTTTGTGTCCATATGGACTCTATCATAACTGTTCAACTCTGCCTTTGGAACATGAAAACCACAACAGACAACGTGGAAGTGAAGAGGTGTGGCTCGATTCCAATAATCTACATTTGAATTTCACAAATTTTCACGTGTCAAGAAACACTATTTCCCTTTTGATTTTTTTCAAATATTTAAAAATACAAACAACATCTGAGCTCCACAGGCCGCATGAGAACTGGCAGCAATTACACTTGGCCTTTGCGTTGTACATGGCTGCCCCTGTCCTAAGTAATGGCTCTCGTTCCTCCTATTTTCTCTGGTCATCGTCCTATTCTCTTTTTATAGTACTTAAAACCTAGTTTTTGAATAATTTAGTAGAGTTATATTTATCACCCTTTTTTTAAAAATGATTTTTGCTTTTATTTTTTCTTTTGTTAATGACAGTCTTTATATATATATATATATATATATATAT
>NW_011494921.1:10252999-10253229 GCF_000754665.1 Bison bison bison | reverse complement strand
TTCGATCCCTGAGTCAGGAAGATTCTCTGGAGGAAATCATGGCAACCCAGTGCAGCATTCTTGCCTGGAGAATCCCATGGACAGAGGAGCCTGGCACGCTACAGTCCAAGGGGTTGCCAAGAGTCAGACACAACTGAAGCAACTGAACATACACACATGCACACACACACACACACACACACACACACACACACACACAGAATTCATTTGTTTCCCTGAAGTCTCAGAAT
>NW_011494921.1:10196979-10252899 GCF_000754665.1 Bison bison bison | reverse complement strand
CACCTGGAATAGAGTTTTGAGCATGGGGTGAAACTGGAATCTAATTTGCTGTTTGTGTTTTTTTTTTCCTTACACTGATAACCAATTTTACCAGTTCTGTTTATTGAAAAGGCTGTATTTTCCCCACTGTTTCAGAGCTGTACTTCTGTCCTCTGCCAGATTTGTGTGTACATGTGACTCTGCTTCTGGATAATTCTTCTGCTTCTGTCATATCATTTTGCTGCTACTATGGTCTCTAAATCATTGTAGTTTCTTGATATTTGAGGAGAACAAATAGCCCAAACTTCCCCCCGAAAAAATGTTTTTGACTTTTTAACCATTTTATTTGTATATACATTTTAGAAATACCTCATTTTGTTGCCACTAAAAACTCATTGTATTTTAATAGAGTTGTTTTGAATTAATAGGTTGACTTGGAGATAGTAAACATCTTTACAATGTTGTCTTCTCATCGATGACCATCACATATATTACTTAATTCTTTGGGTCTTATTTGTTCACTTTCAATAAAGCTTGGTAATTCCTCCATAAAAAACTTATTCATTGTTGGTTATGGTTTTTTTTTTTTTTTAACTGGTTGACTGGCTTTTTAGTTTTTCTTTACCTTGTATACATTCTTTGAACTTCAGTGTTAAAAATTCCTTCCTCTAGTGGATACAATGATTTGGGAATATAACCAAAAGTTATGCAGTACCGAGATTATGAAACAAGAGGTCCTATTTTGGTTAAAATTAAGGTGGCATAATACTTTCAGAAAGAGAAAGTTTTTCATGTAGTCCATAAACTTCGGCATAATTAATTTCAAAAAGGAAGCTCAGATATGTCATGATAAGTTGGTAGAGTTATTTGACTAAGTTGTGTTTTCTGAGGAGGGAAATCTTACCTACCTGTATTAATTTAGTAACTTTTAAAAGAAACAACATTATAAACAATATATAGAAATTACATTCTATATATTATTGAATACGTATTTGCATGCCTACATAAATCTCTTATCCTCAGTTGAAGAAGAGGAAATGTCACCCTCTATCCTTCTTAAATTTCTGTGGCTGGACACAAAGCCACTTAATAACTGAAAAAGAAACACATCTTAATTCATGCACGTGGAGGTCTCTTAGAAATAGATGGACCAAACAAGCAGCTTTTATACTGTTTAGATGAACAGTACATCTGTAAGAAAATTGACAGGAGAGAGACACTTCGGTTTTGGTTGCCCAATTAGGAAAGAATCTAAGCAGAATCTGGGCTTGGGTAGTAAATTAAAGAGGACACAAAGTTTGTTTCTATAAGCTTCTTGGTACCCACTTTCATCTTTGGCAGTAAGGGTGACTCTCAACCTCCGATACCAGGAGTTCAAGTGGGAGATTCATCTTCTGCTTTCAGGAATACAGAACTGAGGGTCAGTGTGTTCCTCCAGCATTGAATATTTCTTAAGTAACTTTAATTCAAAATAAGCCATATGCCATTGAGGCACATTTTGGGGTGGCCTACCCTGGGCCCCAACTCACACAGGTGGGATTATCATTTAATTTGCCATCATCTTGATATACATTTCTGACATTTATATATCTAAAAATTTGACCTAACTTTGTAGTATACAGCCTCCTTTTTCCAGAGGAGAAGTGTTTCTAGATTTTCTTGCTTAGCTGCCATTGTAAACATCTAAGCTCTTGTTAGTTTGCTCTCTCTGACTGCCAATCATCTACATTTATTCAGTTTTTCTCTTGTATCTTGACTTTTAGTTCTGAGGCCTCTAGTGACAAAATGAAGTTTGTCACTTGACTTTTTCTTTCCTTTTAATTTTTTTTTAGTTGGATTTGTTCTAGAATGTTGTTTGTTTGCTAAGGTAAAAACAGGACTTCTTAAGCTGTGATTTTGCACTTTGGAAACTTATTTTCTTGGGAAACATTGTTTATAGGGTTCAAAGCCCATTTCCCATTCTAATTTAAATTATGTGTACCTTTCTAAAAACTATGGGCTTCCTCCCACCAACATTCTGAAGTTAATAGGCTGTTATGTTTTCTCTATGTATTTTTATTTCATTAATTTGGCCTTTCTACCTGAAGGCTAAGAAAATAGTTTTGTATATACTGCCAACGTCAAGTACATTAGCTTGTGTCTTTTTTTTTTTCTTTCTAAAAATTACTGATTGAAAATGTATGGTTGGTTTTTATTTCTAGGTTAAGTTTTACCTAGGGGATATTTCCAGGGACTGCCACAAAACTTACATATGCAGTACTTTCTGCTACTTTGGGAAAGCTGCATATTTCTACCAAATTTTAACATCTGGTATATTTATATTTTGTGTAAACTCTTTTTTGGAGAAGGTTCTGTATATGTTATTGTAGTTCCCATTTGACTTGTTCTTCGTGTCTTCAAAACATAGAAGTTGTTGTAAGACTCCAGAAAGTAATGATTGTGCCATGAAATTGAAAGAAAGTGAAGTCGCTCAGTCGTGTCCGACCCTCAGCGACCCCACGGACTGCAGCCTTCCAGGCTCCTCTGTCCATGGGATTTTCCAGGCAAGAGTACTGGAGTCGGGTGCCATTGCCTTCTAGTTGTTTTTAAATTTAAAATCTTAGAATTTTTGTAGGAAAAAGACCAGGAGACATCTCAGAGCCATTTGGTTTCATTGTATATGCTCTCAAAAGAAAACCAGTGTTACCAGCATCATTCCTCAGCACCATCACTTTTAAAACTTGTCATGGTGACACTGTAAACTTAGAAATGGCAGTTCTGAATTTTCCAGTTTTGAAATGGAAAATATAGACTTCAGTCAACATCTAAATGTATTGTGTTCTTTTTTTTAATAGTGAGAGAAATAATGTCAAGGCCTATAGCTTCAGGAAACGAGTATATATTTAGCAGATTGAAAGTTTTAGTATCTTCGGCCCAAAGCTTACTTTTGAATCAGAGTTTCTCCAGTGACTGGTTATGTTTGGTTTATTTAGTTAGCTCTACATGGTGTGCATTTGTTAGGCTGAGGTAATGTTAACCAACTACTTACTGGTTTATTTTTACCTCATGTGCCTCCTATCACAAGAAATAGAAAACATGAGTAGAATAGATGACCTCTTAATTTTGAAGTTGTTTCAGAGTAGGGACAAATTTTTCATCAGAAGTGCTTGCCGGCTTACTACTTCATTTTATAATCTAACTGGTCATTATTTTATTTCTATTTGGTTTGCTGTGAGAGTGCAACCACTTAAAAGTTGATCAGATTTTTGCAGAACCCTTCTTCAATGTGCCCCTCCATTCTAGGTAATCATAGGGAATGCATTTATATGTCTGGTTTAACACCATGGAAATGCTAAGTTTCAAGCATCAGCTGTTGGAAAGAAGGTGTCACTTGCCTTTTTCTGAAAAGAAAACTTTGAAAATGTACAGGCATTCTTTTAAAACCAGACTGAAGTATACTACTGTATTTCAGAGATGAAGTTATGTTTTGTGTTTATGGAATCTTACACCTCTGCATGTATGACAATAATGGGATATCTTTACATTTGCTGGGTTTCCCTAGTTACTCAGACAGTAAAGAGCCTACCTGCAATACAGGAGACCCAGGTTCAATGTTTGGGTTGGAAAGATCTCCCAGAGATGGGAATGGCTGCCACCTCCGTTATCCTTGCCTGGAGAATTCTGTGGACAGAGGAGTCTGGTAGGCTACAGTCCATGGGGTTGTAAAGAGTTGGACATGACTGAGTGACTAACACTTAAATGCCACAGGTATGTGACATTTTCTTCTCTGAAGTGTTGGTGAGTTAATGAGGTTTTCAGTTAGTATTAATGATTGCTTAAAACACCATGGACGTTTACATAAACTGCTCCTTTATATTATCAATTTTTATTTTAAAGGTTGGTAGGATTTCTGTGGGGTACATTCTTGTGTTCATAGATGTGTTGCATTTCTATATTATCATAGTTTGTATATATTGTTCTGGTTCTTAGTTTGCTTATATCATATGCAAAATTAACTCTAAAATTCATATATTCCACAGTCAGATAAATACTTAAGTCCTGAAATACCCAATTAACATGTTTCTTTGTAACTTCCACACTATAGCTTCTCTTCTAATTAAGTAATGACTTTATCACTTTTCCTATGCAGTACACACTTACTCTTGGTGAATTTCACTTACTTGGATAAAACTCATCATTGCAATTTGCAAGGAAATTAGAGATGAGGAAATTTTACATCTTTGCATATGTAGTATACACATGTGAACCTACCCAATACCTATTTCATTCTTAAAATATTCTCATATTTCTCACCCTAAAGAAGGGTCTAATCCAAGTTAACTTGAATATGTGAAAATTTGCTTAAAGTTTTGCCAGTTACCAAATGCTTTTGTAGGTGTGGTAGATAACATAGAAAGCCTTAGCTTATTCAGCATATTGGACATTTTTGCAAATGTGTCTTTCTCTGTAGCTTATTTTTTAATCACACAAGATCTTCTACCATATCCCTAATTATTATTAATTTTCCCAAATGTCAGGGTCTGCTTCCCCATAACAACAAAGTATAAGTTTTTGACAGTGAAAATAAGGTTCAATTGTACAATGTCTTTCCTTTGAACGATCATTTTTCCCCTTCAATATTATGCTGACAATTTGAGTCACTGCCATAAGGAAATCAGAGACATCTGGTACAATATACACATTCTGCCTGCCAAGAATAACCTAAATTATATCAATTGTGTGTGTGATACACTCAGTGCAGCTCTTTAAGTATTTGTCTTTATTAAAATAATGTATTTTCATAAATGTATTACCTTTTCATATTAATGCTCTAAGGAAATCCAGTGTAAACATATGAAAAGGTATAACATTTTTGCAATTAAGGAGGCTCTAACAGACAAGATTTATCACAAGTGACTAATTTTTTTATCTGCTATTTATCTTGATTTGGTTTATTTTGACTGTCAGTACCTGACAGAGTACCTCCCTTCCACATGCCTTACATTTGTATGTTAAGCATTGCTTTGCATAATTAAGGGGTGTGGCTTGTTGTCAAAGTTAACTTAAAATATTATCTAAAGCTGGAAATATTGCTGACATAATATGTATTTTACAGGATAGACAGGTTTTTCTTACCTTTTGATCAGTAGTTACCAAAAAGTCAAACATTTTTGTTGACAGGGAGAGATAACCTAAGGGATGTTTTTAGAGGAGTCAAAATTCAGTTCTTTACAGCATGTAGCCTGCACATCACTGCTTTACAATAATGCGGGGGGCGGGGGGGGGGCCTTTAAGGTGCATTTTTTGGAACCAACTCTAGACCTGCTTAATCAGAACCTCCAGTGATGGAGACTAGAACAAAATGAAAGTGAAGTCGCTTAGTCGTGTCCCACTCTTTGCAACCCCATGGACTGTCGCCTACCAGGCTCCTCCGTCCATGGGATTTTCCAGGCAAGAGTACTGGAGTGGATTGCCATTTCCTTCTCCAGGGGATCTTCCTGACCCAGCGATTGAACCAGGGAGACTAAAACAACCATATTTAAAATAAAACAACTGAAGGTAAACTAAAGCATTGGTAATGTTTGGAAGGGAACTTCTATGATGTAGTAGTTCTAGTCCCAGCTCTCCTGACTAGAATTAGGGCCTTCGGCCACTCTTTTATCCAGCTATGGGGCTCTGCTTTCTTAGTCACTGGGTCAAGCAGCAGGGTATGCACTCTCTAAGTCCCTCCCAGCTCTAATTGTCTCTAGACATAGCATTTGGAAAAACTAGTAAAGAAAAGGAGGACAGAGAAACTAATGAGATGGGAGAATTTTATAGATTTCTTAAAAACCATAGACAAAAAAAAAAAGCAAAAGATAGTTTAAAAAGTTGGTTTTTCATGTTATTTTGTCACAGCCACCAATGAGAAAACCTGAAAATATAGTGAAGTTAATACACAGATACACACACAGACTGCATATGTTCTCTTGACCCGAATCATAAATTGATTGAAAAAATGGCATACATCACAAAAACAAACTTCAAAAAATATATGAGGTTAAATAAAGAGAGAAAAAAGAACAGCAGGGAGCAATACCACAAATATTTGGGCATATAAAATACTTTTTTTCAATTCAGTGAAGAGTCAACTTTAAAAAGATAGAAGCCAACTTTCACTAAAGTATCTTACAGAAAAGGACATCAGCTTTTCTTTATGTAATTTACTCAACTTGCCCTATTCTTCATTTTAAACTTTGATTTTGTGTATGTTTACTAAGAAATTCATAACTGTATTTTCTTCTGAACTTTCATCTTTGACCATAATTTATCTAAAAGATAAAAATGATGGCCTCCAAAATAAGTAGAAAAGTTCTTAACTAGCTCAGCAGTCCTTCTCACTCACCACTGCTAGATTCCTTTTTAAATGTATTTTCTTTGTGTAACTCTGCTGTTTAAGAACTAAAAACCTGACCCTGGCATTTGAGGATTTCAGTAAACTTGTTTCATCTTATCAACTCAACCAAGTGTCTCCCTCATCATCAACTTCATTATCCCAACCGGCTGGTCCCATCTCAAATGATCAGCTAGTCAGTAATCTCCTCACAGAAGAAGGATGAGCTGAATATCTGATAGCTTTTATGGGTACCAGTTCCTGTTTTATTCGGCTGTTACAGACAGCAACAGCTTAACCAATAAGTGCTTATTTTTTTCCCACTCAGGAAGAAGTCAGGAGGAATGAAGATCCTGTAATTATTTCAGCAATGGCCTGTCTCTCATGTTTGAAAAGTGACAGGCGCAGCTTCCCATTATTTCTGAGCTCAGAGTCCAAAGAACAGAGAATGGATGAGGGTTGGGCCGTCTTTGTTTGGCCCTTTGTATCAGAGAAGGAGAAGATTTTACCAGAAATCCCCCTCCCCAGATTTCCATTTCGATCTCATTGACCAGAATCACACATCATTCACATATCATCTGACCATATCTAGCTGCAAGGGAAACTGGAAAGGGAAGACTGGCTCTCCTGCTCCTATGCGTCTGCCTGCTCAGTCAATCAGATGCTGAGTCGTGTCTGACTCTTTGCAGACCCATGGACTGTAGCCTGTCAGGCTCCTCTGTCCATGGAACTTTGCAGGCAAGAATACTAGAGTGGGTTGCCAGTTCATTGTCCAGGGGATCTTCCCAACTAAGGGATAGAACCTTGGTCTCTCACACTGCAGGCAGATTCTTTACTGTCTGAGCCACCAGGGAAGCCCTGCTTCTATAGTGGGAGGCAAAAATAAAGGGCATGGATTGAGTAGCCATTCAGCATCATCACTCATTTTATTACTCTGCTCTTGCTTTGTTTGTTACATTTTTTGCAGTCCTATTCGACATATACGTGGTCTACATGACCATGTGTAAATCAGTGGTCTCCAGCCTTTTTGACACTAGGGACCAGTTTCATGGAAGACAGTCTTTCTCACAGATGCTTTCAGGGGGATGGTTTCAGGATGACTCAAGCACATTGCATTTATTATGCCCCCGTTGATCTGCTAGGAAGTGGAGCTCAGAGGGTAATGCAAGTGAAGAGGGATGGCTATAAATACAGGGGAAGTTTTGCTTGCTCACCCACCACTCACCTCCTGCTGTGTGGCCCAGCTGCTCACAGACCAGGGACTGGTACTCGTCTGTGACCCGGGACTTGGGGACCCCTAGTGTAAACTTTCTCTTCAATTGTGTTATATACTTTTCAACAGCAGACGTTACTGTTTCCTGTTTTGTATGCCTCAAAAGATTTAGTCTGAAGTGAGCACTTAATGTTTCTTGACATATATTTAATCCACACTATCTGTTTTTAGGTTGTGTGGTTTATTATACACAGCTGAGGTTCTAGAGTTAAAAAATGGACTTTAAGTTGTCAATCTCCTATTTAATAGCTATATCATGGTTATTGACTTATGGTGTAGCATCTCTGAGACACAGCCCCTTATCTGCAAAATGAAGAAAAATAATAAAATTTACTTTATCAGGTTTGTTTGAGAACACAAACATGAAAATGCATGTGAAAACATTTAAATAATTAAACGCTAGGATGGAAGAAAAACACTGTTCTTAATATAGTATTTCTAATATTCCAAAAGAAAAAAGTCTTAGTGACAATTTTGCAACAGGCAGTACAAGTGATTCTCTTATTATTACATGACATTGCTTTTAAGGTGGGACAACTAAACCAGGAAAGAGACAGCAATTACCACTAATAAGCTATTGCATTCAATTTGTTAGGGTTTCCTGACTGCTTCTACAGTCACTAGGATTGCCATTTCTTCAGATCTTACTGCTACAGCAAGCAGCAGTATAGGAGACCTTTCAATTCAGTTCAGTCACTCAGTCATATCCAACTCTTTGTGACCCCATGGACTGCAGCACACCAGGCTTCCCTGTCCATCACCAACTCCTGAATCTTGCTCAAACTCATGTATATTGAGTTGGTGATACCATCCAACCATCTCATCCCCTGCTCCTTCTGCCTTCAATCTTTCCCAGCATCGGGGCCTTTTCCAATGAGTCAGTTCTTTGCATCAGGTGTCTAAAGTATTGGAGCTTCGGCTTCAGCAATAGTCCTTCCAATGAATATTCAGGGCTGATTTCCTTTAGGATTGACTAGTTTGGTCTCCATGAAGTTCAAGGGTCTCTCAAGAGTCTTCTTCAACACCACAATTTGAAAACAGCAGTTCTCTGGTGCTCAACTTTCTTTACGGTCCAACTCTCACATTCATATATGACTATTGGAAAAAGCATAGCTTTGACTATATGGGCCTTTGTCGGCAAAGTAAGTCTGCTTTTTAATAGGCTGTCTAGTTTGGTCATAGCTTTTCTTCTAAGGAGTGCCTTTTAATTTCATGGCTGCAGTCACCATCTGCAATGATTTTGGAACCCAAGAAAATGAAGCCTGTCACTGTTTCCATTGTTTCCCCATCTATTTGCCATGAAGTGATGGGACCCGATGCCATGATCCTAGTTTTTTGAATATTGAGTTTTAAATCAGGTTTTTCACTGTCCTCTTTCACTTTCATCAAAAGACTCTTTAGTTCCTCTTCACTTTCTGCCATAAGGGTGGTGTCATTTGCATATCTGAGGTTATTGTTATTTCTCCTGGCAATCTTGATTCAGCTTGTGCTTTGTCCAGCCCGGCATTTTGCATGATGTACTCTGCATATAAGAAAGACCTGTAGAACTCTATATAGTCTAGTCAGAAGTCCTGCTCAGTATGAAATAAGAAACACAGAGTATGGCAGATTTAAAATTATCTATGAAGAGTAGCATTCAGCAATATACTTGTGTTCTTATTTAAATACTAGATAGAGAATGAAACTCGTATCATTACAGATCAAAGTTGTAATCCTGGCCTGTATTACTGAGTATAGGCCAAATGTTGTAGCAAATAAAAACCCCCAGGAGATAGTGACAACACAATAGGAGTGCATATTCTGATCGTGTAAACTGCACTGGGCCATGGACGAGGTGGGGGTCTCTTCCATGTAGTCACTGAATGCATTTAGCGGTGTCTGCAGACTCTGAAAGACCCTGCCACTTCAACACAGAACTTTTCAAGCTGTCGTATCCAGTAGAATGACAGAGGGAAACAGCATATTGTGGATAGGTTGATGAGCTCAGTCTGTAAGTAACCTATGATATATTTTCCAGAACCTTGAGAAATCGCCACTTGAAGGAAGTGGAAGAATGCTGGAAAACATAGTCCAGCTGTGTGCTCTAGAGGAAGAGCAATTGCATTTTGGTGAGCACAAAGCAATCATTACCACATAGTTCTACCATTTACTCCCTATGAGACATGGAGTAAATTGCTTAAACTCTCAGATCCAGTTGTCTAGTCCATAAAAAAAAAATAATAATGGATTATGTAAGGATACGAAGAATGATGCATTTAAAGACCAAATATAGTGTCTGGCACAAAGGAGACAATGTGAAACAATAGTTATTACTTGCTACCCTATGAGGAAAAAAAAAAGACACATACATATGTATTATCTTCAAAGATGGATGATCTAGTTGAGGAGAAGCAAATACAAGATGCATGTATGTATATTTGATGGATGCCAAGATATTTCACAGCAGATAAAGATCACTATTAACTAGGTTTCAATTAAGGAGAGATTCATAGAGGACTTAAGATTTTAATTTGGTCTTTATGGAGGGTAGAATTCAAATGGAGAATTGAGATGCTTTGTATCTGATATAGATTTTTAAGAGAGACCATATCTAGTTTGTCTCTTTATACTGGAATCTTTTTACCCTACCATGGTAATTTTGGAACACATTATGGAAGTATGGTATGAGGACCAGCATATTAAGTAAGCATACTGGATTAACTGAGGTCAGTGGAAATGCTTGAAAAGCAAATTTTGGCCAGGCTGTGATAAAACTTGTTCTGATTTCCTTCCTTTCTAACCCCTTTTGAAACTTCCAGGTAATGAAGGAAGGACTGGACCTTTGAAGGGATCTGTAAATGTTCAAGCTTTTTGAAGCACTAAAAGCAATTTTTGCTGTATTTGTCATACTGCCAGTTATACTATGGTAACAAACACTGAAATCTTACTTGTTGCTCAGAAATTAAGTGGTTGTCTTACTCTTTGGACCTCATGGACTGCAGCATGCCAGGCTTCCCAATCCTTCACTGTCTCCCAGTGCTGGGCTCTGCTGTGCTTAGTTGCTCAGTCATGTCCAATTCTTTGTGAACCAATGGACTGTAGCCCCCCAGGCTCTTCTGTCCATGGGGATTCTCCAGGTAAGAATAGTGGATTAGGTTGCTATACCCTCCTCCAGAGGATCTTCCAGACCCAGGGATTGAACCCAGGTCACCTGCATTGCAGGTGGATTCTTTACCATCTGAGCCACTAGGGAAGCCCACGGTCTCCCAGAGTTTGCTCAAATTTGTGTCCTTTGAGTCAGTGATGCTATCTAATCATTTCATTCTCTGCTGCCTTCTTCTCCTTTTGCCTTCAGTCTTTCCCAGCATCAGGGTCTTTTCCAATGAGTCAGCTCTTCACATCAGGTGGCCAAAGTTTGGAGCTTTAGCTTTAGCATCAGACCTTCCAGTAAATATTCAGTCCTTCTGTGATACAATAAATGTTGGCAATTTGATCTCTGGTTCCTCTGCCTTTTCTAAGCCTAGTTTGTACATCTAGAAGTTCTAACATTATGGAAAGGCAAAATAATCTTAGTAGCTAAACACAGCAAAAACAATATGTCTAAGTTGAATGAGCAGGAGCTTTGCTCAAGATTCATGCTGATAGAGGCCCCAGGACTGCTTGATGCTTCCGTCTCCACATAGGAATTCCATGCCACCGTGCCAGAGAAAGAGGTGCCACTTTGAAGTGGAAGTGGCATCCATCACCTCTGCTCAGGGCCTGCTGGTCAGAACTTGTAACCTGACACCTAACTGAAGAGGTCAAGGTGTGTTCCTTGTGCCCAGGATGCCATCAAGGGAGCTCAACAACATCCGGGTACCACTAGAGACTGGCTCTCCAGAGTCTAATTAGGCAAAGCAAGGAGGTAATGAGCAGTCTTAAAATAAGCATATAGCTTTATTCTTTGGTAGTAAAACCCTCACTGTCTTTTCAGCCAGAGGTTTGTAGCTCAAATCTGAATCAGACTTTAGGGCATGACACAAATCTTTAGGGCATGGAGATGTCCCTTTCAAAGTCTTCTCTGAAGCACTTGACTCACATCTCATCTTCCTTAGATTTTGTTTGTTTGTTTCTTTAATTTTAATGAAGTCAGTTACATGTATCCCACATTTTGGCTTGTATCACAAAGAATACAAAGTATGAAAACACCCATCTATTTCCTTAAGTTTATAAGATTACAGCTGAGAGAGTGAAAGTGAAAGTTGCTCAGTCATGTCCAGTGCTTTGCGACCCCACGGACTATGCAGTCCATGGAATTCTCCAGGCCAGAATACTGGAGTGGGTAGCCTGTCCCTTCTTCAGAGGATCTTCCTGACCTAGGAATTGAACTGGGGTCTCCTGCATTGCAGGCGGATTCTTTACCAACTGAGCTATCAGGGAAGCCCCTAGTTGAGAAAGTCCTTGCACACTAAAATAACTGGATAGCAAGTCAGTGTGAAATAATGTGCAAAAATTATGCAGAAAGCATTGGAATCAAACAAAAAGATTAGATTTCTGGGTATCATAGAAATGAAAGGGAGGTTTAGGGGAAGATACAAGTTAGGCTGAGCCTTGAAATTGAATATGCATTGGCAAAGACTGGTGATATATTAGCACGAGGCAAGCAGTGTGTCTTGTAAAGTAAATACAGGAATGATTGAGACATGCTCCATTGAGAAGACTGTTTGGAGCCTCCAGACCCTATTTTGAAGGCTATTTTTCCCGATATTTCAGGGAAAACGTCTTTGTAGAAAAGTGACTTTTCTGATACGCAGTTTCATAAACATCCCCTTTCTTCTCCTCCCACCTGCCCCCTCACTGCCTCTCTGCGTTTTGATCTGTATCATACTGCTTACCTTCCTCTTCAGTAAATCAGGAGGGCTGCTTTTTAATAGTCTGCTATCAGTTGTGGGAGCTTCATCTCACAAATATTAATGAGCATCTTGTATGCGCAAACATAGGGGATTTGGGGATCAGTGCAACACAGACCTCTTTTGGATTTTGTAGTCAGAATGGAACATATGTATATAAACAAAATATTCCTATCAAGAGATCAAAGCAGAGAGGGAGATGAAATTGCAGAGAACTTAACCTTTCCGGTGAGAATAGAGAGGCTTCCTGGAGAGAATGATCCCAAAATTGAATCATAAGGAGGAAGACATAGCTATCTAAAGAGAAGAGTAGGAGACTTCTAGGCAGAGGAAGCTATATGAGTGAAGACAAGTTATGAAAGAAGTCATTGGAGGTTAACTTATCGGCAACTGGTATTGCTACTGGGTAAATAGAGTTTGGGTAGACGTAGTTAGGAACCTGTCACTGGAAGGTGTCAAATACCAAAGGAAGGAGTTTGAATTCTGTAAGACGAAAGATGCAGACTCTGCCATTTCTAGAAAGCAGCTACTTTTGCTCTTAAACTCTACACTTACGAAGCATCATGCCACTACTACTAAGTCGCTTCAGTCGTGTCTGACTCTGTGCGACCCCATAGACAGCAGCCCACTAGGCTCCCCCGTCCCTGGGATTCTCCAGGCAAGAACACTGGAGTGAGTTTCATTTCCTTCTCCAATGCATGAAAGTGAAAAGTCAAAGTGAAGTCGCTCAGTCGTGTCCGACTCTTAGCGACCCCATGGACTGCAGCCCACCAGGCTCCTCAGTCCATGGGATTTTCCAGACAAGAGTACTGGAGTGGGATGCCATTGCCTTCTCCCATGAAGCATCATAGGTAAGCATAAATTCTTAAATTTGCCTGAGGAGGAGGGAGTTTCTAAAACTTGCAGAGTCATATATGAAAAAAGTCAAATTCTGCTTTGTGTCCTCATCTGCCTTGAAATGCATTTACGACTCACACTACTTCTTTTTGTCAAATCCTGCCAGCACCCAGTGGTGTCCTGTATTCTTGGGACATGGATTCCTGAGAGTCTAGCAAAGCTCATGAGTCCCAGCGAGTGTTCGAAGCATGTATGTCAGACTTGGAGCCAGTGCAACAAATTTCAATAAAAGATGAATCCAGGCATGCACAGATTGAGACATATTACTTGCAAATGTAAATAAATACAAAGGTGTGTTTTTCTGTCTCTTGACAGAAAGGAATATTTGATTCATGTTTAATATGCTTCACCTCTATTTCAGGGGTACAAACCCAGGGAATGCAATTTGTCATATGGGAGAATTCAGAAACAAGTTTCTTAGAAATAGGAACTTCAGATCAGAGGGTTAAAGGCAAAGAAAATGAATAGGATTTAGCCAAGAGGGAAATTTACCTGTGTTAATAATTCTGTCTGTATTTATGGCTTTGGAGGAATGTCAGACTGAGACTGGAGTATAGCCTTGACCTTATTTCAGTGCTGTTGTTCAGTTATTAAGTCATGTCCAACTCTTTGTGCCATGGACTGCAGTATGCCAGGCTTTCCTGTTCATCATTATGTCCTGGGGCTTGCTCAAACTCATGTCCATGGAGTCAGTGATGCCATCCAACCATCTCCTCCTCTGTCATCCCCTTCTCCTGTCTTCACTCTTTCCCAGCATCAGGGTATTTTCCAATGAGTCAGCTCTTTGCATCAGGTGAACAGAGTATTGGAGCTTCAACTTCAGCATCAGTCAGTCCTTCCAATGAGTATTTCAGTGCAGTGCCTGTTTTTTCTGGGTGGCATTAGCGAACCATTCACTCCATTTGTAATTAACATTGATTAAGCTTCCCGGATCTGGATGCAGTGCTGAATTGTGAGTGGGCCAGGTAGCTCCACTGGATGAAGCCTGGTGTTAACAGGATCACAGGTCTGTACCTAATGCCCACAAGGACCCACTTTCACTGATGCTATAGTTTTTTGGACATTTAAATTTTAAGCATTCTTCTCTATTGTTCCCCTTAAAACAACTTTGTTCTATATTTTTCCAGTGTATTATATGCCATGAAGTTCTGATTACTTCTAATATATGGAAGGGGATCTGAAAAAATCTTTGTCAAATTGTATGTTCTGAATTTTGATTTAGAAAAAGAAAAAAGGAGACACATGCTAGAATATATAGATGACTTAAATGACTGAGATCTGTTATAAGAATGAGATTCATAAAACAAGAATGAGGTCCATGGTGTTCTCGTGGTATTATCATTGTATAAAGCGAAAGTAACAATCTCGTGGTCCTGGTTTTAAAGGAATTTTTGCATTAAAAAAGCAAAATAGGTAAATGTACTGTTCCTTAAAATAAGTATTCACAAGTGATTATTTACTGTTAAATACCATGTATTTCTGTGCGGAAACAGTATACACTGGGTAAGACTCATCATAGAATTATAGGTCTGAAAGTTAAAGAGATATTAAGCTTAAATTCTTTATTTTACTCAAAGAACTAGATATCAGGCCTACTGAATCCAAAGATAGAAGTGCTTCTTTCCATGGAGAAATATGCATATCAACAATCGCAGTAGCTCCTGATTAGCAGGGAACTTTCTGTACTAGAAATTGGCAACCTTTCTTTCAAAGGGTCAGATAGTAAATATTTTAGGTTTTGTGGGCCATGTAGTCTTGGTGACAACTACTCAAAAGGGCCGCTGTAGCAAGAAAGCAGCCAGAAAATACGCAAAGGAATAGATGTGGCTGTGTTTCAATAAAATCTTATTTTTGAGCCCACAAATTTAGATTTCACATATATTTTTACATGTTGCATAATCTTCTTTTGAGTTTGTTCCAACCATTTAAAAATGCGAAAACCATTCTTAGCTCATGGGTTGTACAAAAACAGGCAGTGGACTCGATTTTTGCCTACAGGCTGCAATTTGCTGACCTAATTTACACTGTCAAATAGTTGGCTTTCTTCCTCATGCTCATTTGGTCTGGTTTGTGTGCTCTTGAGCAATTTTAAGAATGTCTGTTGCTAAAGTGATTAGAATGAAAATCTATAAAATCTTGCACGTATGTTTAATCTAGGGTATAATTGTTTTAATTCTCACTTTTATTTATTGGACTCCAAAGTGTCCAGTGATTCCCTCTGGACAACCACGTTTAGTATCAGCCACTGTTAACTTTTCCTGTTTTCAGCTCATACTATGCTTCTCCCAGACTGATCCGTTCCTCTTCCTTCGCAGTGGGAAAAGAATTCCCTCCCTGCCATCTTTCCCTGAATAATGCCTAGGAGGTCTTCAAGACCATACCTCTTTGAAGTCTTAATAGGCATTCTCTAGCCCAATGTTTGGAGAAGGCAATGGGACCCCACTCCAGTACTCTTGCCTGGTAAATCCCATGGGCGGAGGAGCCTGGTAGGCTGCAGTCCATGGGGTCACTAAGAGTTGGACACGACTGAGCGACTTCACTTTCACTTTTCACTTTCATGCATTGGAGAAGGAAATGGCAACCCATTCCAGTGTTCTTGCCTGGAGAATCCCAGGGACGGGGGAGCCTGAAAGGAGGCCATTTATGGGGTCGCACAGAGTCGGACACAACTGAAGCGACTTAGCAGCAGCAGCAGCCCAATGGTCCCCAACCATTTTGGCAACTGGGACACATTTCATGGAAGGTTTTTCCAATTTTTCTATGGATGGGGGGAGTTGTTCCCTGGATGATTCAAGCACAGTAGCTTTATTGTACACTTTATTTCTATTGTTATTACATTGTGAAATATAATGAATAACTATACAACTTGCCATAATGCAGAATCTGACAGGAGTTAGAGCTCAAGCAGTACTTCGAGCAGTGGGGAGCGCCTATAAATACGACGAATCTTCACTCACCTGCTCACCTCCTGCTCTGCTGTGTGGTCTCAAGCTTGGGGCCCCATATTGATGGGCACAAATTATAGTTAAACACCTAATTACTTATAGACTGTCACATATGCTTTTCAGTTCTCTAAGAACAGGCCGACCCCTTCATTAATATGTTGGCTAATTCTTCAGTCACCTGTTGATACAAAGCATGTGTCTGAGCATACAGTGGTGGTGGTGGTTTAGTCATTAAGTCATGTCCGACTCTAAGAACCCCATGGACTGTAGCCCACCAGGCTCCTCTGTCCATGGGATTTCCCAATCAAGAATATTGGAGTGGATTGCCATTTCCTTTTCCAGATCTTCCTGACTCAAGGATTGAACTAGACTCCTGCATTGCAGGCAGTCTCCTGCATTGCAGCCAGATTTTTACCAACTAGGGTACCAGGGAAGCCCTTATACTGGTGAGTAACATATCCCGACTGGCTGAAATCTACAGATTGCCCTTTTCCAAAACTTTCAAATAAACCCTCTTTTATTAGTCTTATTTTGGATGTCTTCTGTTAGTTTTTTTTTTTTAATGAAGAATTATGGATAACAGCAGCATGATATAGTGCCAAGATGATAAATGTTTCAGTTATTCAGGCCTAGATCTGAGTTCTAGGTCTAACAGTGTGGGACTCTAGGACAGTTAAGTAAACTCTTTAAACCTTAATTTCTCATTAATAAAATAGATATAGTGATGTCTACCTTGGAAATCTGTAGAGTAATTAAAGCTAAATTATATAACATGCTGGGTCTAGTCAAGGCTATTGTTTTTCCAGTGGTCATGTATGGATGTGAGAGTTGGACTGTGAAGAAAGCTGAGCATTGAAGAATTGATGCTTTTGAACTGTGGTGTTGGAGAAAACTCTTGAGAGTCCCTTGGACTGCAAGGAGATCCAACCAGTCCATTCTAAAGGAGATCAGTCCTGGGTTTTCTTTGGAAGGAATGATGCTAAAGCTGAAACTCCAGTACTTTGGCCACCTCATGGGAAGAGTTGACTCAATGGAAAAGACTCTGATGCTGGGAGGGATTGGGGGCAGGAGGAGCAGGGGATGACAGAGGATGAGATGGCTGGATGGCATCACCGACTCGATGGACATGAGTTTGGGTGAACTCCGGGAGTTGGTGATGGACAGGGAGGCCTGGCGTGCTGCAATTCATGGGGTCGCAGAGAGTCGGACACAACTGAGTGACTGAACTGAACTGAACTGAACTGATGAAATAATAGAGGCTCAAAAATGGTAGCCATTATTAGCGTACTTCAAAATGTGTGATAGTAAGGAAACATAAAGATTATAAATGATCATATATGTGATCTTTAGGAAAAATAACTTCAGAGTTAAGTGGATAATGTGTTAGACAGTAGAAGAGAAAACAGAAAAAGGAGGCTTTGGAATTTGTAATAAACACTATATACTTTTTCCTTCTAAAATTTTACTCTTATTTAGGACTTTCAGCCATACTTCTGTATGCCCATGACTCAAATTTCTGTGATTCCTCAGATTTTCATTCCAGACTGCTATGTCTATACACGTATTCATTTCTCTTCAGACATCTCAGAATTAATCTGGTAAAAATCTGCGCTCATCTTCACTCTACACCCTTCTTGCTCTAGTGTTTTACCCTGGGTCAGATGGTGCCAGCCTGCATTCAACTGCATTCTGAAAGCTGGGGATCTTCCTTGCTTCCTCCATCTTTCTCATCTCCCATCCTCCAAATTGCCAAATTATTTATGAATTTCCAGTCATTTTAGCTCCTAAATATATTTCTCATCTTCATTTGTTTTCAGCACATGTCCCACTGTTGTCTACTCCACAATTCATTGTCCTCACATGAACAGAGTGGTTTTCATTTTTTGAATTAATAAATATCTGGCTATGCCATTCTCCTTAAAACTTCACTAAAGCTTAATGACTTTTAAGTTAAAGTCTAAATTCTTCAGCTTGGCTTAAAAGGCTCTTCATGAGCTCTGCTGCCTCCCTTACCAGGCTCTTCTTATCTCTTGATTTCTTGTGCTCTTTGATTTTTGACACACTGATACTATTTCATTTCTTGAATGAACCACACTTATCTTGGTTTTAGAGCTATGACAGTGATAATACTTTTGCACTGTGTGCCCATCACTCCCTTAAGTGAATTTGAGAACTTTTCTCTCCTTTAGAAAAGGCACCGCTTAATCCTGTGTCATCAGCTTAAATATTTTGCCTTATGCAATCTCTTGCAACCCAGCTGGAGTGGTCAATGAGTCAATGGTTACCCACTTCTGTTGAAGAGAAATTAAAAATTGTTCTGCATATAGCATAGTCTACAGTTTAGGGTGTTTCCCATCACATTCTTTATGCGTGTCCTTCATTCTATTGGTATTTCTGCATTTACAAAGAGTAGGAAGCAAGTGGGTTCCTGTGTCAAGCATACTGAGTGGTAAAAAGCTGTTCTTCTATCCTCTCTACTTCCAGTCTTACACACAAGTTGGATTCAGCGTTGGCCATCATATCGCTAGGAAGCCTCCCCTAGGAGATATCACTAACAGGAATGCTTTTTTTTTACATGTTTTTCAAATTATTTTGTAATGATTGATAATGATGATCCCAACTAAATTATGCTCTGTATGAGGGAAGTTGTTCTGTTTATGGTTAGGAAATTGTTTCATTTAGAAACGTATGATGACCCCTGCAAGGCATACTTCTAGGGTTTGTATCTAGACAGCAAACTGGAAACCAAGCAGCCTAAGAGCTGGGCTTACATGTTTCTGCCTGGATCACTTGGACCCCTTCATTTTCTCTTTGCTGTTCCCCCAAAGAACCACAAATTTCTTTCATTAAATCACAGACCTATATGATAACATTCAGGTGGAGGATGGACTTTAGTATCATCTCAGAGCAAACGGAGGGACACACGTTGCCTCCTCCACTGGTGACTTTTATATCCAACACTGGGAAGCCAACTTCATCTTCACATTGCATCCAGATCACATGGAATCATCATCCTAATTAACACGGAAATGCTGGAACATGTATTGGTGTTTGTGCCAAGAGGTTAAGCTCAGAGCAGATGGATTCCAGACTGTTCCAGAATAGATTATCCACTACCCACACTTTCCAAATTGGCTTCCCTGGCTTGGCTGCCAGCCTTTTGTGATCAGATTGTAAAATCTTAGCAACCCTTGCTGTTGTCACTGACCGCCAGAGTTCCTGTTTGTGAAATAAATTCCCTATATGTTTAAGAAATATTCCTTAATGTCATCATCAAAAATAAAATAATGAGTCTCAATTGGTCAGGAGGACAGACCATGCTAGAAGAAGAGTTACTGACATTGCAGATCTTTTTGGAAGGTGACCTAGTCAATGTGTAGCCTTTAATCAGAACTCTGGGTATATCTTCCAAAACAGAGGGATGGCATTCCCCAAAGATTTCTGAAGAAGAAACCTGAGTGACATCTATCACCATCTCCACTGTTCTGAGAGTAAAGAAAGGGACACCTAGTAACCTAGCCTTTTCAATCACACCTAAAAATAGAGAGAGGTGACTTCTGAAGGCTGACAGCTACACCAGTGATTTGTCTAAGATATGCATTTTGACATTTCCCTTAAGGATAGTACCTTTGCATTCCATACTTTGCCTTCCTTACAGAACCTGAAGTTGTGTGTCACTTTTTTTTTCTTTAAATGTATCAGGATTAAAAAAGAAAAAAAAAGTCAAAAAGGAAACTTGGCCAACATTTTACCTGTCAGTAATGAAAACAAGACCAGGAAGACAATCCCATGGTAAATAAAACTATTGAATATAAAGCACGTTACGTCTGAAAAGTCTTAAATATCAACAGCATGATGACATAAGTGTCTCTATAATGTATCCTCTGCTGAAGGTATCAGGGGAACATAAGAGTTTGAGAAAACAGTAGCTCTGAAATGAACATTGAGGGCTGTCATCCACAGTGGCAGCTAAGAGAATACTATTTGTGGGTAAAAGGTTCTACCTCTCTTTCGTTGCTTCATCTCTAACTCAGCATTTAATTAAAAAGAAAGAAAGGAAAATCTTTTCCCCCTACCCTTTAAGCAGAAAATGTCATGGAAATGTCAGAGTTCTTTCTATGTGATAACATTTCTCTTAAAAGTCAATAGCTGCAAATCACTGAAACAATAGCTGTATTGGAAAATATTAATTCCTAGTCAAAGTATCATTTCCAAGAGATACAAGCTAGCTCCAAAGCTTTGGAAAGGTGCTTCTGAATGAAGTGTAACCTGGAACCACTGACATTCTGTGGAGGATCTTTAGGATCTGATGGACTTATGTCAGTTACTGACAGATTTATGTAACTCTCTCCTTCAGTCCTGCCCTTGAATCACATCCTTTGAGGTCTTAAGCTCTTCTGCCATTTAAACACACTTGTAGTTCTCTTTTCAAGATTCAGAGTAATGGGAATGTTTACTTTTGAAAATGATTTTTACAAAGTACATATGGAAATAATGCAACACTTAAGAAGCTGTTAATCTGTTCCCTGAGTTTAGGCAGAACTAATCTCAAACCAGTATCTATTCAGATTTTAATATCCCTGTGCTGGTGTCTTAGTTTTTTGGAACAGCCTAGGATCATATTAAGTTTGTTATTAGTGTCCATCAGAAAGTCTGTCTTCACTGAGGATCCCTAACTGCAGTACATGCCAATTTCCTGTATGTAACAGGAAAGTGAATGGGGCTTTCTTTAATTATCAAGCAAGTTGGAAGAAAGATGAGTTTCTCTAAATTATAAAGGAGATCCTGCTAGGAGTGTGCAAACATTAATGAAAGGTAGCAAAAGTGGTCAAAGCAGGAGATGGGCATGGAGTGGGGAAAAGTTTAGACCAGAAGTAAGATCTCATTATTTTAATTTTAAAAAATTATGTAGATTGATTATCTGTGTAGTTACATGCAAAAACAGATGTCTATGCCTGTATCTATATATCTCATATATACTTTTCAAAACTGAGAAACTGACATTGGTTCCCTCCTAAAAACAAAATTCCAGAGTTTATTTACTAATAGATTTCACCAGGTTTTCCTCTTTCTCTTTAGAATTCAAGCTGTCAGACCACATCTCATTTAGTTGTCCCATCTTCCCATCTCCACTAGTCAATGACAGGTTTTCATTCTTTCCTTGTGTTTTATGACCTTGAGAGTACAGGCTGGGTGTAAGGTCTCAGTGTGATTTAGACCAGCCTGTCATATTTTAATACCTGGAAATGAATCAGAGTTGTTTACCTAAATGAGATTGTTTTTATAATTGAAAGTGACCAGGCAGCCATGTATGATAGAAGTGTCATCAAGGAGAAATTGAGGAAGATATGACAGAGGAGGTTAGAAGGCAGAGTTTAGAGAAAAATAAAGACTCTCTTAAGTGTCACCTTATTGGGTTTGGCCCATTTGATAAAACAGTGACATTTGCATTGTTGTGAGCTAAGTTGCTTCAGTTGTGTTTGACTCTTTGAGACGCTATGGACTGTAGCCCTCCAGGCTCCTCAGTCCATGGGATTCTCCAGGCAAGACTGCTGAAGTGGGTTGCCATGCCCTCCTCCAGGGGATCCTCCTGACCCAGGGATTGAATCTCCAGCTTCTACATTGCAGGCAGATTCTTTACCACTGAGCCACAGGGAAGCCCAGCATTTGCATTAGGAAGGGAAAAAGAAATGATAGCCATCCCAAGGACCCCCAAACAAGCACTCCATATCTATTAGAACCAGATACTATGGAACATTCAGGAAACAGCATAGCTCTCAAGTTTATAATTTAGTAGAGGTTAGAAAACACATATCCATCTATTTCCAAATACAAACTGATAAACGCTGGGGCAATGGGAGAAAAAATGTTACTTGCCTTTGAACAGGAGGAAAGCATTTGGGAAGTTAAAAATAATGAAAAAGTTCCTAGATGTCAGTTGTTTGGTGGTGAGGATATTGGGAGGTGGGTATGATGCCGAACATGGGAGCAAGAGAACACTTGACTTAACTTTTTGAGGTGAGACGCGTGCTGCATAATTAGATGCCTCAGGGTGATTTGTAAAAGAGGGCAGAAAAGTAAATTGATCGGAGATTACATTAAGGGCCCTAAATACCAGGCTGGGCTAATAATGGCTTTTACTGTAGGCAATGGGTTGGTCTGAACAGAATTAATCTAGGTGGGTGTCATGGTCACAGTCATGCCTTTAGGAAGGTAAGTCTGGCGGGAGGGTGCGCTCTGGCTTGGAAAAGAGACAAGAGTCAGAGAGAAGGTATTAAGAGGGACCATCACCACCCCTCCCCCCACCAAAAAAAAAAAGAAACAGTAAATTTGTGTAAAAAAAGAAGAGTAAACTCTTAGTAGTTCTCATTTTCTCATTAACTGAGATGATATCTCTAGAAAGTGGGAGCTGAGCATCCTGAATGCGTGAATGAGACAATAAGACAGTACATGTTTAGAACAGCAGTCATGAGGAATGGGACATGGGTGAGGGGGGGGAGTTGATTAGGGAATCAGAGGTTAAACATGAAAACTTCTAAACAGACTTAGAGAATGAATTTATGGTTACCAAAGAGGAAGGATGGGGGAAGGGATAGTTAGGGTGTTTGAGATCGACTTGTACACACTACTATATTTAAAATGGATAACTAACAAGGACCTACTATAAAGCGCAGGGAACTCTGCTCGATGTTATGTGGCAGCTTGGATGGGAGGAGAGCCTGGGGGAGAATGGATACAGGTATGCATATGGCTGAGTTGTCATGCTGTCCACCAGAAACTATCACAGCATTGTGAACTGGCTGTACTTCAATACAAAATGAAAAGTTATAAGAAAATAGTTTCTGAACAACATTGAAAATCCATTTGAGGAAAAGAGACTCAATAAGAATTTTTTCACTCTCAACTGTCTTTTGAGTTTCTTATTTCCCAGGTGAATTCACTTTCCCCTACGTATTTTGGAGACCACTTTTTATAAACTTCTTTTTTTCTGATCCAGTTTGGAAATGGGGGGAGTTGGTTGCTTATTATTTTTTATTGTCTTGCCTTTGTTTTCTAGAGATGTTCTGATAAAAAAAAAAAAATTCTCCTAAGAAATACAAGTCATTTTTCCTAAATGGTAAAAAGATTAAAAAAAAAATAACAAACATAAGTAATGCTACAGTTTGTCAGTGAAGCATGAAAGGAAGCTATTTTACTTACTATTTGAGGTAGTTTCTGATCCTCTGATTTAATGGACTTGGTTTTGAAAAGCTGATTGTCAGATCAAGAAACCTCTTATTCATTAGATCAGTATATAGATAGCCTAGGGCCTGACTCAAAGGTTTGACAAAATACCCAATGTGTGAACATTAATTTTATGGTAGTCAATCCACACAGATTATTGGGTAAAGAATTACAGGAAAATTATTTCAATAATTAAATATAAAATTGCACAGATGTTTTACATGAGAGACCCATACTCATTAAAGTAGTGGGCTTGCTTTTACAGGGCAATTGTAAGAAAGTATCATCACTGACCTAATTCCTATTAGAAGAAAATGCCCCATCATTGCTATCATTATTTATATTAGAAAAAATATCCATAGAATCATAGAAACTGGAAGGGAAGAAATTTAACAAACCACCAAGTCCAACCTTCTGTCAAATAAACCAAAATTTTTTTTTAAATGTTGAAAATCATAGTCACAACCTTCATGATTATGCATGAAGTCACGCAGAATAAACTCTTTGCTTTGTGTAACCCCTTCCATGGTTTCAGACTCTAATTTACAGCACATCTTTGTTATATTTAACCAAAAACTATCCCCCCTCTAACTTCAACTCATTGGTCCCAAGCTCTTGTTTGGATATGTAAAAATAAATTTAATAATTATCCCCCAAGATCCTCATTTATTCACTTACTGGGTCATCTTTGCAAAGGAAACACCACAGTTTGCTTCAGCCATTTCTCAAACAATATAACTTTGTTATTCTAGGTATGCTGGTCTGGTCGCCTTTCTTGAAACAATCTTTGATCTCTCAGGTTCCAAATAAGGCTCAATGCTCGATAATGGCATACTTCTCCAGCTGTGTTCTGACATCTTTTTTTCACTCATACCAGCTATTGCTTTAACTTCTTTTCAGAAGGCCTTTCAGACTTTTAATTCAGACAGAACTTTCGGTTAGCAATTCCCTAGATAATGTTACCTCAAATGCTGTCAAGACAAGATTCTCTTGGTTATATTTATCCCATTGATTTTTTTTTCATTCTTTTTACATTTATCTCTATTACATTTCACCTTTTTTGTCCATTGTTTTAATCTAATGACATATGTTCTTGATGGTTTTGTTTTGTATAAATATGTTTGACAGTTTTGTTTGGGATAGATTCCCAAAACATCCCATGCTAGAAATGCTAGAGATCATTCAATTTTTTTTTTCCTTTGACATTTACCAATTTGACCATGTTCTTTATAAAAATATTTAATAAAATCAAGGGTAGAGTTCTGTGCTACTCTGCTAGACATCTCTTTCTGGATTTTTCTCTTGTTGTTGTTTTCCTTTCAGCTGTAGCACTTGGAGCCCATGGTGATTTAAGCATTTTCCTTTGTGTATGGTTGATCACATTAACCGATATTCTTTACAGGGAGTGCATTTGTTCAATTTATTATAAATTCAGAAATTATAAACAGTATTTTTGTTTTATCAAGATTAAACTATAAAATAAGACATTGTCAGAGACCTTTTCAAAAATCAGAATCAAAAGATTTTGTGTCATATTCAGACTTCCCTGATCTACTCTTCTGTAAATTCCAACCTTTACAAAGAAGAAGGAATTTGTGTCCTGAAAGCCAGAATGGCACATGGGTCCATTTTCTCCATGGAGTCCAGTCACACCCTTTTCACTGGAAACCTTTATCTTTGAAAAAGCACCCGACCCTCAGTGAGAACCAGCCTCGACTCCAGTCATAAGTTTATGCTTTGGACTTGATTATCAAAACTCTCATCGACCGTACTGGAAGGATAAGAGTGCCCCTCAGTGGAATGCGTGGGTTAAATGGTGCGTCTCACTAGAAAAGTAAAGGTGACATTAAGGGTCAAGGAGTGCCCCTGCCCCACCTCCACATAAAGGAAGAAACAGAGACCCCCGTCGGTTTTCGGGTTCACCCGTCAGTTAAATGGCTACGGTGGAGAACTGTCTCCCAGCTCCTCAGCTAGTGCCCTTTGGGGAAGGAAAGCCCTGGATTTGGAGACCGAGTTCACTCCTGGCTCATGTCTCCTTGTGGGTAAGTTTCTTCCCCTCTCAAGCATTTACTCTTCTGATCTCTGAAGTGAAGTCGGCTCATTATGAGCAGAGCTTCTAAGTCCTACTCTCTGTTACCTGGTAGAGGGGAGAAGGAAGCTACAGTAAGTGGGGAGTGTGACTCCTTGAAATTCTTGGTATTGCTGCAGATATAGCTCATAATTCAGGACCCTGAGATGCTGGCTCAGTAACTCTGCAGTGATGGTGATGCCTCGACAACTAAGTTTAGACCATCTTCAAGAGGTTCAGTAGTAAGATTGCTATTTCGCTAAATCTCTGCCTAAATCTATATAAAGAATATAATCAGTGCAAGTTTTCAGTGAAGAGAATTTGCCTCTCAGAATTTTTGTTCCCAAAGTGGTTTGGCTTTATCTTCATTTTGCTTTTCTTTATTTGAACATTTTGAATTACACTTTAACTATAGTAAACTTAAGTTGCATGTTGTTGATCTGTTGTTTAGTCACTAAGTCACATCTGACTCTTTGCCACCCCGTGGACTGTAGCCCACCAGGTTTCTCTGTCCATGGGATTTCCCAGGAAAGAATACTGGAAGGGGTAGCCATTTCCTTCTCCAAGGGAATCTTCCTGCCCCAGGGATTAAACACACATCTCCTGCATTGGTAGGCAGATTCTTTACTACTGCACCACCAGGGAAGTCCAGAATTTTATGTTAGAATACCATTATTTAGTTGCTAAGTCATGTCCAACAGTTTTGTGACCCTATAGGCTGTATATGCCAAGCTCCTCTTTCAGTGGGATAAATCAGAGTTCTATTAAAGTTTTTCTGCCCCCCCCTTTTTTTTTCTTGCTGTTTTCCCTCCATCCTAAGCAGATAATTTGGGGAAAATATAGGTGTCTTATATGGCCTTACTATGTACAAAGTGAGCCATCATTCACTGTAGTAAGGCACTGCGTGGAAAATGTTCTCATCAAGAATTAGATAGTCATGAATTTACATTGGCCTCTGCATTTATGCTGAAGGCCAACTGCTTCTTTTAAACTTCAAAGTAAAGTTTTCTAACAAAGATGACTTGCCCCAGAATTGTAATTTTTCCTCTCTTGGTTCTTGCATCCACATGGTGGTCAGAAGAAGGCTGAATGAAGGCGTGGAGGAATGGTCACTCGGATCAGGACCATTGCCAGCCTTCAGGACTGCTGTCTATGGCTGGGATCTGTGGAGCACGGCCTGTGGCTGCTGGAGCCACTTTCTCACAATGTTGACATTCACTACCACTGCTTTTTGTTGTTGTTTAACTTCGGTGAATACATTTCGAGACACTTCCCGGGGGTCCAAACGCTGACAATCCAATGGAATTAATCAGTTTCCCTCCAAGAGGGTTGTCCTGTAGAAATGGATGTTATCATACCATACTGTGAGTTCCTTAATACACACAGCTGGCATGACTGCGCTGGTAACAGACTTTAGTTTAAAAGGGGATTAGGCCTCCTCTTCTGAAGTCTGCAGATGGAGGGAGGCTGTGGCAGAGTTTGGGTCTCAGGAGGGCTCATTAGATGAAAATTAAGTGGGGAAGTCCTTCCATTCTCCCCTCCCTTCTTCCCTGACTCACTGTGCCTCCGTCCATTCTGCCCGAAGCTTACAGTCTCACTCCGATATGCTTTCTGAGCTTCAGAAAGCCAGATGCCACTGCTTCTAGCCACTGGCAGAGCAGTGGCATTACTGTGAAGGAAAGTGCATTTCAGCATGAAAGAAATCATACCAACCATCTGATCGGCTCGGAGGGAGAAAGGACCTCTGCAGTTACATGCGAACTTCTGTTTATTAGTGCTCTAGGGACCCACGGCAACTTATTCGCATCTGGACACCATTCTAAGTGTGAACTTGAATGTTAACAGGTCCCTTGCTTTGGACCAGAGTTGTCTTGGAGCTGATAATTATGATTCCCAAGGCTTTCTCACAGCTTTCTTTTGAAGAGATACTCATGCTTTGCGTTACGTATCCAGAGTTATTGGCCTTGCCGTAAAAATAGCTCATCCAGAGCAACACCCCATTCCAAGTTTGTTGATTTTTAACCCAACAAAACATACTTTATTTTGTATGGATTTACTTTCTAAAATCTATTATTCTTGGTTAATAATGAAGACATATTTGTATCGCATGAGCGTGTACTCATAGAAGAAAGAGATTAAAAGTAGATCAGGCAGCAAGAAGAGGTTGGAAGCTAGGCACGTGTGGAATGGAGTGTGTGTCCTGCAGAACCAAGAAGACGTAATCAAGGATTCTGCATAATACCTGTCAGTTTGCTTTCTACCACCTTTTTTGAATTATTCTTCTTATTCTCCCTCTTTTTCTCCTACACAGGAATGTGTAAGTTCTTGATCAGAGTTTTCCATTTGAACATAAATAACTCAGCATCTGAGAGGAATGGAATGCACTCTAGAATAGTAACTTACTCTAAACTGGTGTAATGTATCAGGATCATTACAGAGCTTTATAAAATACAGATTTCTAGGTCCCACCCCAGTTTTTCAACTGGACTGGGTAGGCCCTGGGAATTTGCATTTCTAACAAGATCCCAGATGATTCTCATGCTACTGATCTAGGTCCACTTATGAGAAAGAATGTTCTCAGTGAATGCATCTATTTCTCTGGCTGGCACTTGGAGCTGGTCCACTTGGAGGACTAGAAGCCTTTTCTCTCTTTCCATCACTGCTCCTTTTGTATGCACTTCCTCTGCCACCACACCTTTGATTTTAAGTGAGAAAAAGTGATCAGAGCAGAAATACTTTTTCACAAATTACTCTCACCTTCCTCATGTATTCCAGTATCCTTAGTGACAGATCCATGTTTTAAATCCATGAAGGACATGTATAATTAAAAATAAATAAATTCAGGAATCAGCTGTAGGGACCCCAATTTCATCTAAGGTGCCTCAAACCTTGTTTCTACTTCTCTTATCATCTAACCCAGGAGTCTGCAAATGACAGCCCCAAGGGTGGTCATTTGTTTTTGTAGATAAGGTTTTGGCGCACAGACACCACCCCATCCACCATGTATTCATTTATTGCCTATGGCAACCCACTCCACTCTTCTTACCTAGGAAGTCCCATGGCCAGAGGAGCCTGGTGGGCTACAGTCCATGGCGTCACAAGAGTTAGACAGGACTTAGCTATTTAACCACCACCATGGCTTCCCAGGTGGTCAGTAGTTTAAAATCTGCCTGTCAATGAAAGAGGTATTAAAAGCAGCATATTTGACCCCTGCGTCGGGAAGATCCCCTGGGGTAGGAAATGGTAACCCACTCTAGTATTCTTGCCTGGAAATTTCCTTGGAAGAGGAGGCTGGCAGACTACAGTCTATGGGGCCACCAAGAGTTGACATGACTGAGCACACGCATGGGTGTAATGGTGGAGTCAAGTATTTGCAGCTAAAAAAAAGGAAAATGCAAAACTTTGAGGGATGCTGTTAGACTTGGAGGAGGGGAGGAAATACCAAAGGGAAGTAGAATATTTTCACCAGGTATCTTCTTAGATACCAGGAGAGGGAACGCCTACAAAAAGGGAATGCTAGGCAGAATTTGCGTTTCCCTTTAAAAATCGCATCATTCTTTCATCATAATAAAAAGAACAACGTTAGGAAGTGAATAATGCAAGCAGACGCATTCTTTTCTCTAGTGCAGCTGGGAAGAAAACTGGGGTTTGGCATTTGCTTTATCAGGAGATCTTCCTTCCTAATTGTTTTGCTTCTGAAGTGGGGGAGGGGAAGCAAGGGATTGTAATTGTTCATTTATTGCTTTCTTTGTTTTGTTCTCCCAACAAGCAGCAGACAAGCATGTTTTCTTACGGGTTTAATCTCATTACACAGTTTCTCTTTGACTAAGCCTTAAGCTAACAGTTCATAACGGGATTACATAGATGGGCTTATTCGCCCCAGTTTCCTAAACAAGGTTATTCAAGGATACTTCCTTAGGTAGTATTCTCCCCTTATGCTCTGTTTTCTTTTGCTATATTCAGGTCTTCTGCTTTCAGTTTTTTGCCTCGTCTTCCTTTCCTTTGCCTCAAACCTTCAGTTCAAGAAAGCTTTTCTGTAAGAAAAGGCAGTGCTTGCTCTTTCCCTCTCTCCAAGGTAGGCTTGCTTTAAAGCTTATCATAATGTCAGCCAGGATTTGAGCATTAATCAGCAATGCACATGTGTGTATTGAATACACTGGGAAAGAGGTTTATGACCAGAAAGCTAAACAAGTTTTCTTCTCAATCTGCTACTTCTCTCAAAAATAGTAGGTTACATGATAGCACTGGCATCATCTCCTCACCCTTGTAATGGATTCAACTTCAAGGACAAATAATAATTTTTTATGTAATGAAAGGAACGTCACGTATATGCAGACAGTAAATCACAGAGATGAGATCCCTCAATAAAGCCCTTTTGCAGAGGTGCTCCATTAACCAAGTGCATCCTCGTAAATTGAAACAGAATTAAATTAATCACAGACTTGCATCCTGTAATTAAAATTCCATATATAAATTAGTTTTAATAGAAATATCCAAATGTAAATGAATTCTTCTCTTCATTTCTGCACCCATCTTGCACATGTTTTTGCACCCATCTTAAGTGAGAGTGTGAGTAAAACGGTGTCTTTTCTTGTGACCTAGATTAGAATGGGGAAACTCAGTACCTTCGGTTCGTGGTCCTGACTGCTGTGCTGTGTGCTCAGTCATACCCACCTCTTTATGACCCCACGGACTGTCGCCCAGCCAGACCCCTCTGTCCATAGAGTCTTCCCGGCAAGCGGGTTGCCATTTCCTTCTCCAGGGGATGTTCCCAGTCTAGGGATCAAACTCGTGTCTCTTGAGTCTCCTGCATCGGCAGGAAGAATTCCATACCACTGTGTCACCTGGGCAGCCTGCGTCAGTTGTATACTGAGGGTTGTGAAAGTTTAGTTATGGGAAAAAATATCTTAGGATTCAGATGGTGAGTTTCTTTTTCTCACAGATACGCATGGACAGTGACAATTAGTTTAGGCAAAGAGTATTGTGTGAGCTCACAGAATGGAGAACTCTGAAGTGCATGAATGATGTGAAATTTGAAAATATTCTTAATTACTCAGGTTGTGGAAAAGAAGCAGATAAACTCACTTGTTCATCCATTCAGTTCCTTGGAACCATGGAGAATCATCTCTGTATGCTTCCCATACTCTCTGCCTTTCCTTTTACAACAATGGAGTGTGTTCCCTGCTACGAGTCAGAGTGGGTTTACAGCTTGCAAACTCCAATCCTAAATCCTCTTGCCTCCATTGACTTCACTCCTCTAAGTCCTACTCCTCTTTTCCATTTTGTTCATTTCTCTCTCTAATCGACCATGCGTGCTTAACTGTGTCTGACTCTTTGCAACCCCATGGGCTGTGACCCTCTGTCAAGCTCCTCTGTCCATGGAATTTCCCAGGCAAGAATACTGGAGTGGGTTGCCGTTTCCAAGGGATCTCCCTGACCCAGGAATCAAACCTGCAGCTCCTGCATTGGCAGGTACATTCTCTACCACTGAGTCACCTGGGAACCCCGACTTCTCTCTCTGCTACATCAGTATCTAACATGCTTTGGTGTCTTCCATCTTAACATAAACAAACAAGCCAGCAACCTCTTGATTCCACACCCTGCTTCAGACATTTCCTCAGTACAAGCTGCTGTTCACAGCAGAGCACGTTGAGAGATGCTGTCTTCATACCTTCTGCATTTCCTCGTTTCCTGTGGACTCTCAGCTCCTCCATCCAGACTTTCACCTCCATCTTCTATCCAAGCAGCTCTTCTCAGGCCATCAGTGACCTCAACGTGCGAAATCTGATGTCAGCTCTCATCCCCGTTTCCTGCCTCACATCTCAGCATCTTTGAAAACAGGTGCACATTCTCCTTGGAAAACTTTCTTTACTGGTTCCCTGTTGTCTCTCATTCCTTGGGCAGTTCCTCTTCTGCGTTCTTTGCTGAGTCTTTTCCCTATGCCTGGCACCCAAGTGTTTGCTATAAACACGGCTTGCTCTGAGCTCTCTTTTCTCAGGACACATACTCTCTCTTTCATGGTAATCAACATCATGATGTTAAATGTCACTTAGAAGCTGATGACAATAAAGGTATTTCCCTCCAACCTCACTCTCTTCCCCATAGACCTGAGCTTACCCTACTGCCTGATTGACGTCTCCACCTGGATGCTTTACCAACACCCCAAGTTCTGTCTGGAACATGGTTCTTCATTTCTATGATACCATTCATTCTCCAGGTGTCACACAGTTAGAAAGCCAAAAAACTTTGTTTCTCTCTTGACTTCTGTCTACCCCATATTCAATTCATAAGCAGATCCTCCCAGATCCATCTCCACAATAAATCTCCAATCTGTCAACTTTCTCCATTTTTGTGCCAACTTTTCTGGTCCAAGCTTTTCATCTTTCTCATGCAATATTACAATAGTCATGTCAGTTGGTCTCTCTGCTGCTCTTTTCACCCCACCCGTGCAACTCCCAAGCTTTTCTCCTTGCAACTAGGGTCATCTATATAAAGCCAAATCAGATTATCACCCTCTTAAAACTTTTCAGTCCCTCTCCACTGCATCTGAATGTTAAACTCTTTTCCTAGACCTACAAGGCCCTAGAGGGCTTTCAGATGGTGGTAGTAGTAAGGAATCTGCCGCCAATGCCAGAAACGCAAGAAATGAGGGTTTGATCCCTCGGTCGGGACAATCCCCTGGAGTAGGAAATGGCAACTGACTCCAGTATCCTTGCCTGGAAAATCCCAAGGACAGAGGAATCAGGTGGATTACAGTCCACGGGGGTCACAAAGAGCAGACACGAACACGCAAGGCCTTAGAGAATGTGACACCCACCTTGCAGCTCCGAACAAATATTAACCATTTATTTTTTAGTTCATCCCTCTTACCCTGGCCTCTTTTCTTCTCCTTAGACAAGCCAAGTTGTCTTACAGTTCACGGTCTTTGTCTTGTGGGGACAGCTTTTCACGTGCTTTCCCTAGTTTAAGTTCCCATTGTAAATCTTACCTCTTCAGTGAGATCTTCTCGGACTTTGTCATCCCGGACTTTGTTAGCTTAAGTAGAGCAGCAGAGCCCCAAGTATTCTTTACCAGACAATGCCCTTCACAGACCTTTCACGATAACCTTTCTCCTGCAGTATTACAATAGTCATGTCAGTTGGTCTCTCTGCTTCTCTTTTCACTCCACCCACGCCACTCCCACTTTTTTCCTTGCAGCTAGGGTCATCTATAAAAAACTGTAATGGATCTCGTAGCCCTTGATTGACTTCTTCATATTCAGGGTTTTGGTATATATTCTCACCTGTAAATTTCCTTCCTTGTACCATCCTTGATATCAGGATTTTGGTAGCATGGACAACCAGCCTTTTGGGAGGAGGGGTAAAAGGCTTTGTGGTTTTGTTTAACTATTGCCCATCTCCTTCCTCCAGAATTAAAGTCCATGAATGTGTAAGGACGTGGTCTGTTTTGGTTACTGCTGTGTTTTGATCGCACAGAAGGGTGCCTGAAATGATGCGGGGGCTGTGTTAACATCAGGAATAAATAAGTAAGATGCCTGTTCAGTGCCAGGGACCTGGGGATACACACGAAGTCAGCACTGCCTTCAAGTCAGTTCAGTTCAGTCACTCAGTCATGTCCAACTCTTTGCAACCCCATGGACTGCAGCACGCCAGGCCTCCCTGTCCATCACCAACTCCCGGCGTTTACTCAAACTCATGTCCATTGAGTTGGTAATGCCATCCAACCATCTCATCCTCTGTCGTCCCTTTCTCTTGCTGCCCTCAATCTTTCCCAGCATCAGAGTCTTTTCAAATGAGTCAGTTCTTCTCATCAGGTGGCCAAAGTATTGGACTATTCAGCAATAGTCCTTCCAATGAATATTCAGGGCTGATTTCCTTTAGGATGGACTGGATGGATCTCCTTGCAGGCCAAGGGACTCTCAAGAATCTTCTCCAACACTATGGTTCAAAAGAATCAGTTCTTCAGTGCTCAGCTTTCTTTATGGTCCAACTCTCACATCTATACATGACTACTGGAAAAACCATACTTTTGAGTATATGGACCTTTGTTGGTAAAGTAATGTCTCTGCTTTTTAATATGCAGTCTAGGTTGGTCATAGCTTTTCTTCCAAGGAGTCTTTTAATTTTCATGGCCACACTCATCCTCTGCAGAGATTTTGGAGCCCAAGAAAATAAAGCTTTCAAGTCACTGACAATCAAAAGGATTTACTGATTCTCCTTGAGTCTCAGGTTTCTAAACTACAACAGGAGCACAGTGGGTTTATAATATGTCATGTATACAGTGGGGAAGGTATCACACTTATTTTATTGTATAAGGTCAGCAGCACTATTTGCTTGAGCTTCTCAGTTTAGCCCTGCAGAGAACAACCTCCTTATTTCCGTAAAGGAAAAAAAAAAAAAAAAAATCCACTAATTCTTGAGAAACAGGAAGGAAAAGTGACTCTTTCCTTGGAGTGAAGAGAAAGTGGTCTTCATACACAATTATTCTTCTCTGGGCTCAGAGCTGAAGTTTGATCGTGCACCTGCCATGCATTCGAGGTCACTCCTCCACACGATTCCCTCACCAACAATCCTCAGCTTCCCCGGGTCACTCACTCCCTGCTTTCCTGTGGATTTCAGCAGCCTCCCTGGCGTCCCGTCTGTTCATTGTTCCCTCTGACCCTCTCCTTTTCCTTTAGAAAACTTTGGTGTGCTGCATAATCTGATGTCTTTGCCTCTTAAGGTGTTTGGTGTGCTTATGGAACTTCCCAATTAAAACAAGGTACTTGCCTTTAACCTTTCCGACTCTTGGTCTCTGTCTTCACGTTTGAGATTGTCTCAAATGTAGGGAAGGTTCGCATCTTGTCTTTTGCTCTGTCTCCTTCCTAAAATTAGAGCATTGCAATTAGGGTGACCTTGGAGAATTCCCTTTTTCCCAAAGAGCAGGATCTTCAGAGATCTTTCCCTTGTGCTTATAAAACATTTAAAATACTTGAAAACTTTCTTTTAAGATGAGATTCCAAATGTAGTTATGATCATTATTAGGAAAAGATTATGCAAACCAGTCATGGGCCAGGGGACCACTACCCAATGTCTGTTACATTGTAAGCAAAGTGTTCTTTTAAATATGTCATTGCCTTACTGGCCATATTGCTTGCTTGTACTCACTCACTTGTGCTCTCTTTCTCTATATATATAATATAATATATATATTATTTATTTATTTCTCAGTAAACTAGGCATCTGGCTACCAAGATGTGCCTATGATGAACTTGCCTTCATCTGTAGTGACCCCCTTATATAGTCATTCAGAACCTCAGACTTTTTTTTAATAACGTGGGCTTCTGGGTCAATTGCAGTTGGTGACTGTGTCTTTTTTTCCAAATGATCCCCACCCTCTCCCCACTTGCCCTGATTTACCAAAAGGAAGCTTCAGAATCCTGGGAGATCAGAGGCCAACAGAAGAAGAGAGAGAGGCCTGGCGGTTTTACAAGAAGCAAAATAAGGAGCAAAACAACCGTGTTAGTCGTGGAAACTGGCCTTTCTTCGGTAGAGGCGGTCTGAGCGGAAGCCCCTTTGTTCCAGATTCTGTGTCGCTGCATGGCGTTGTGTCCCTGCAGCTGTGGCTGAGGTTGACATTGGCCTAGAGTGGGCATCGGTGAGAGTGGGGTGTGGCCGTCTCTTGGGCACCAGTGCCAGTGCGTTGGCGATAGCTGACGTCCCAAACACTGGGTAAGGTTTCCCTTCACTCTCTGAAGCCATTTGTTTTCAGCTGTGTCACTGAACAAATATATTTAAATCAGTGCAGTCACAGTGATAGTACTATGAGAAAGAACAGATCTAGGAGAAAGCTTGCCTGCCAGGAGCCAAAGAATTCTGTCTTTTCAAGAACTGGAAGAAATTTGTGTTAACTGGACTTTTCAGAGGTTTCATAGGACAGTGACACACAGTTTGCAAACTGGCCCATCTGTGTGATGCTCAGTGATTTCTTTTAGCTTGTCCTTAGCAGTGGTAGAAATGTTTTATTTGTTGTAGCTTCTTCATTAAAAGGGGGAAGAAAAAACAGCTACTCAGCTACTGTTGAATCTGTAGGCTTTGCCATGTAAGCTTCAGACATTGCTCTTGATCTTGTAGATTTTGCTGCTGTCATTGTTAGTTGAAAAAGCTGTCCCTAAATTCCTAAGGAAATATGGCCGTAAAAAGGTCTAGGCCAGTTAGAGCCCAGTAACCAGTTACTTGGTGGAGGAGACTCAGAAATGATGAAACGTCACAAATGAAGAGACCGCAGATAAAATATTTCAAAAATTAATGACTAAGAGCGACATCTTTAATATGTAATTAAAACGTGTATAGAAATAAAAACATACTTATTCAAACATGTTTGTAGAAACCTGTCCAGTTATAATCAAAGAGAGACATAGAGTGAATGAGTGGGCAGTCCAGAGGTCACTTCTTCAAGAGGTTAATACACCAAGGTAGGGAAAGGCTATGGGTTCTGGGGATCGAATTCCTTAGAATTAGAATAATTCTAAGATAGGTATGAAGTGTTATGAGGCAAAAACTCAGTATTTCCTCTTAGATTCCAGACTGCGCCTATGCAGTCTCAGGCAACTGACTTTATTTTACTAAATCTCAACTTCCTCAGTGTAAATGAGAATAACAATAGGGTTGATATGAAGTTTAATAGGCTCAGACAGTAAAGAATCTGCCTGCAATGCAGAAGACCTGGGTTCAGTCCCTGGATCTGGAAGATCCCCTGGAGAAGGGAATGGCAAACCACTCCAAGATTCTTGCCTGGGAAATCCCATGGACAGAGGAGCCTGGTGGGCTACAGTCCATGGGGTTGCAAAGAATTGGACGCGACTGATTCATTAAAACTATACAGTTATGAAATGTAGTGCCTGGCATATAGTAAGGAACATCAGTTCAGTTCAGTCGCACAGTTGTGTCTGACTCTTTGTGACCCCATGGACTGTAGCATGCCAGTCCATAACCAACTCCCGGAGCTTGCTCAAATTCATGTCCATTGAGTTTGTGATGCCATCCAACCATCTCATCCTCTGTCATCCCCTTCTCCTCCTGCTTTCAATCTTTCCCAGGATCAGTATCTTTTCCAATGACCCATTTCTTCAAATCAGGTGTCCTAAGCATTAGAGTCTCAGATTCAGCATCAGTCCTTCCAATGAGTATTCAGAAATGATTTCCTTTAGAATTGACCGGTTTGATCTCCTTGCAGTCCAAGGGACCCTTAAGAGTCTTCTCCAATACCACAGTTCAAAAGCATCAATTCTTCAGTGTTCAGCTTTCTTTATAGTCCAACTCTCACATCCATACATGACTACTGGAAAAACTATAGCTTTGAAAAGATGGACCTTTGTTGGCAAAGTAATGTCTTTGCTTTTTAATATGCTGTCTAGGTTGGTCATAGCTTTTCTTCCAAGGAGCAAGCATCTTTTAATTTCATGGCTGCAGTTACCATCTGCAGTGATTTTGGAGCCCAAGAAAATGGTGTCTGTCACTGTTTCCCCATCTATTTGCCATGAAGTGATGGGACTGGATGCCATGATCTTCGTTTTCTGAATGTTGAGCTTTAAGCCAACTTTTTCACTCTCCTCTTTCACTTTCATCAAGAGGCTCTTTAGTTCACTTTCTGCTGTAAGGGTGGTGTCATCTGCATATCTGAGATTATTGATATTTCTCCTGGCAGTCATGATTCCAGCTTGTGATTTATCCAGCCTGACATTTCACATGATGTACTCTGCATATAAGTTAAATAACCAGGGTGACAAAATAAAGCCTTGATGTACCCCTTTCCCGATTTGTAACCAGTCTGTTGTTTCATGTCCAGTTCTAACTGTTGCTTCTTGACTTGCATACAGATTTCTCAGGAGGCAGGTCAGATGTCTGGTATTCCCTAAGTGGGAGAGGGAGAGGGTGGGAAGATTTGGGAGAATGACATTGAAACATGTAAAATATTATGTAAGAAATGAGTTGCCAGTCCAGGTTCGATGCATGATACTGGATGCTTGGGGCTAGTGCACTGGGACGACCCAGAGGGATGGTATGGGGAGGGAGGAGGGAGGAGGGTTTAGGATGGGGAACACATGTATACCTGTGGCGGATTCATTTTGATATTTGGCAAAACTAATACAATTATGTAAAGTTTAAAAATAAAATAAAATTAAAAAAAAAAAAAAGAATTTTCTAAAGTTTGTTGCAATCCACACAGTCAAAGTCTTTGGCATAGTCAATAAAGCAGAAGTAAATACTTTTCTGGAACTCTCTTGCTTTTTTTGATGATCCAACAGATCTTGCTAATTTGATCTCTTGTTCCTCTGCCTTTTCTAAAACCAGCTTGAACATCTGGAAGTTCACAGTTCATGTACTGTTGAAGCCTGGCTTGGAGAATTTTGAGCATTACTTTGCTAGCATGTGAGATGAGTGCAATTGTGCATTAATTTGAACATTCTTTGATGTTGCCTTTCTTTGAGACTGGAATGCAAACTGACCTTTTCCAGTCCTGTGGCCACTGCTGAATTTTCCAAATTTTCTGGCATGTTGAGTGCAGCACTTTCACAGCATCATCATTTAGGATTTAAAATAGCTCAACTGGTATTCATCACCTCCACTAGCTTTGTTTGTAGTGATGCTTCCTAAGGCCCACTTGACTTTGCATTCCAGGATGTCTGGCAGTAGGTGAGTGATCACACCATCATGGTTATCTGGGTCATGAAGACCTGTTTTGTACAGTTCTTCTGTGTATTCTTGCCACCTCTTCTTAATATCTTCTGCTTCTATAGGTCCATACCATTTCTGTTCTTTAATGTGCCCATCTTTGCATGAAATGATTCCTTGGTGTCTCTCATTTTCTTGAAGAGATCTCTAGTCTTTTCCATTCTATTGTAATGTAATATACATAGTAATTGTCATCATGCCAGAGAATGAATGAAATTTAGGGCTGCTTAACTGAAATAAACATGTTAGTCGCTCAGCTGTGTCTGACTCTTATGGAGTAGCCCCATGGACTGTAGCCTGCCAGGCTCTTCTGTCCATGGAATTCTCCAGGCAAGGATACTAGAGTGGGTAGCCATTCCCTTCTCCAGGGGATCTTCCTGACCCAGGGATCGAACCCAGGTCTCCTGCATTGCAGGCCACCAGGAAGACAAAGCAGAGGTGATGTTTACTGGCTTCTGGGCAGAACTTTGTTGTGGGGGGAGGTCAGATTTTAATATGAATTTCTGAGGACAGTTGCTATTCTCCCTGCTTAGTTAATTCTTAGAGTATCTCTAGAAAGAAGCTACAAGAGGTTCAGACTTGGACCAGAAGATGATGACATTACAGGAAGTGATGCTCACACAGTATTCTCTGACTCATGTGAGCTGACTAATATGTACGTGGAAAATCACCCATCCATGATTTTAAGAAGGCCATTTACTTCATGTTCCAAGTGACCTGTGAAGTGTTCCTTCTGACTAGTATTCTAGAAACACATACCTGCAAGATGTGCCTGAACTCTAGAAACTTTTGCATGTTTGGATCATGTGCTCTTAGTATGCTATTTCTAGCTCTTCATTTTCAATTGATCCTTCTTCAAGCTTCGCTCTGGGGAAGAGACCCTCACCCCAAGGGCTCCTTCTCCTGACATCTATCAGGCATCTTAAGCCATTAACCTCCAGCACCTCTTTGAAAGAGTGTTTTTCTACAAAAACTTTGGCTTGAGGATAGAGAGAGAGAGAATTATATTTGCTCGAATACAATGCTTTAAAAATAAATACAGTTGGGGCCCTGTTTTCTGTCATTTACTATTGCTAATGTGTAGTTGTTATTTAATTGTATTTATATTAAACATTCCCCATGCCAACGGGATAGCCAAAGGCTTGACTAGTAGAGAAAGAAAGTAAAAAATAAGAAGCTTAGGGGGTAGATGCACAAAGAATAGAAATAAAATTGGTTATTTGAATAAGAGGTCTCGAAAATGGATCGTTTCCAGGAAAGACATGACCTGGCACAGCCAGTTGCTCCTTCTCAGCTCCCACTTGAATAGGATGTTGTTCTTTTGTGTCCCAGCCTTAGTAACTGAAGGAGTCTTACGTGGGAAAAATGCTCACCTTATTGTGGGCCTAGCCTTTTTCCTAATGCTGTCTGGCCAATTTTCTCAGAACAGGAAGTCTTCCCAGGCCTGCCTGCGCTGTGGCTTCCAGGCTTAGGCTGAATTTTACTAATTTTGTCACCATTTGTCTGAAGGACAGGTTGGGTGACTTGTTTTTCAACTCAGTGTAAGTTGGTTTATGCTTTGAAATTTGCTGATCTTTCACCTCAATTGGGAAAATGTCTGACTATATTGATTGACCAAATGGAGGACTCGGCGAGGTCAAGTGCATTTGAGATGCTCCTCAAATTGTCCTCAATCGTCTCTTCTTAGAAAGCTGAATCTTGCAACAGTGGCATGAAAATGGAGGAAACATCCCCCATCAGGCCCCGTCCACCTTAAGGGAGTCATTTACTCCAATCCAAGTCCTTTGCATGTTTTCCCTAGAGGAATCTCCCATGCCAGCTCCACCCTGTGGCTCCCAGCCATCTTTCCCATGTCAACATCATCAGCATCTTTCCTTCTAATGCTGCTGCTGCTAAGTCGCTTCAGTCATGTCTGACTCTGTGCGGCCCCAGAGATGGCAGCCCACCAGGCTCCACCATCCCTGGGATTCTCCAGGCAAGAACATTGGAGTGGGTTGCCATTTCCTTCTCCATCTTTCTAACGAGTCTTCCCCAAATTACAGGCTCTACTGCTGGTCTTGATCATACCTTGTCAGAGACCTGTGTTCCTCTCAGAACAAATTACTCAATTGCTTAAGTATACATTTGTCAGGATTGTATTGTCATAATCCCTCCCTACTTCCCCAACTACATTCTAAACTCCAAGAAAACAGAGACTGCATCCATTTCTGCTTGTTGCACTACCTCATCAGTTAGCAGGAGGTCACACAGAGTAAGCCATCAACAAATGTGTTGAATGAACAAACGTAAAGTTTTATAACTGCACAGGCTCCTGGATATTTTATTGAAAATTGACGTGCGCAGGACAAAAAGACAGAACCTGAGGCTGGACGGTCAATATAGCCACTGCCAGCATTTCCCTATTTTGCTATATAGAGAGCAGCTCAACATCTACTGCTTTAAAGTTGAAGTTCCTTTTCCACTCAGGTAGTTTTCAGTTAATTTAAAGTAAACTAAAATTGAACTCATCAGTCATTTCATTATTGGCTGCCCCCTCCTTCTGTTATCCTTCTTAGTGAATACATCACGCCCTGCCTTCTCAGAGCTTAAATATCTGCATTTTGATGGTGAGCATGCCCTTGGTTTCACACTCCTGTTTGTTCTCTTCTGTTAATGATCCTTATAACTGTTTTCTGCTTATTTTTATAGATTGGCTAATCTTCTTTACTAACTTGTTTACTTTTCTAAAAGTATCTGATTGATTGCAATTCTCCTTTTATTCCTGCTAAACATAAAGGTCTCTGTTGCCCTTTCCCATTTCTAAATTTTAACTGAGATGAATTTCAATTTCACTTTTCAGGAACTCTTTCAGAACTAAGCAGTTAACACGTATTTGAGAGCTTATCCCATGTGGGATTCATCAGTAGCATCCATTCATTCTGTTTATCCTCCATCCAGAAGCTTTTCTCCTCCAGTCCTTTGTAGGAATAACCAGTACCCATGGGCAGGAGGAGGAGGGCTGGCACCTGAGATGCCACATCTTTTTTTCCTTTTTCTTCTTCAGTAAAGCCAGCACCATAGGACCTGGGCAAGGAATAAGGAATTGTCATCTTTGCTGCTTGTTAGCTATGTCCCCTCAGTCGGTCTATCAGCTCCCCTTTCTGCACCATCATTTGCCCATCTATAAAGTGATGGAGCTAAATTAAATGAATTCAAAGACCCCAAGAATGCTAAAGATCTCAGAAAACTGACAGACTTGTCATCTTTTAGCCATCGAATGAATCTTGGTTCACTGGCAACAACAGTCAGTGGTTTCGCTGTCAAATTATAGTTTCTAAAAAAGATAGCCATTCCTGTGTTTGGAAAGCTCCGCCCCAGAGCTCAGCTCTTTCCCCACATGCCTCCAGCAAATGGAATAGCCCCTGACTCACCTCTCCCCACCCTGTAACTCACAGCACTAGGAATTCCATGTCTGTTGGAAAGTGCAATCACAAACCAATAAGGCATTAGGTGACGTCAAACTGGGAATACGGTGGAGAGAAGAGAATGCTTTAATGCTAGCACAGCTTCCCTCTTTCAAAAGCAACTATCTGTGGCAAGGGAGACTGAACACAGAAGGCACACAGATCAGCCCTGCCCATAGCTGCTGGATGGAGCTGGGACCCTTTGCTAGGAGTGGCATCCATGGAGATGAAACTGCAGTACATGGGGGATTCCTTTGTTCAGAGGAGTCACTCTCCCCAGCATTAAACATCTCATTAAGCGTCTTCCTTAATTTTTGTGATGTCCAGAAGCTTTCAGAGATAATCTGAGCAGTCAGTGAACTGATGTGTCTGCCAGGGCATGAATAGCAAAGATCGTTGCGTGTTTGCCCTGGGTCTATCAGCAGCAATAAATTTTAATCGGTTAGGCATTTTTCAAGCAAGCTACTGTTTGCCAAACACTATTTTTGGCAGGCATCTGTAACAAAGCCTAATGCATTATGCATATTATTTCCACAGTATTTCATTGTATTAGCACATGTAGTATTTGTATGGAATTTTTGTAAATTCATTACCAAAGTATTATCATATTAATGACTCTGGTTTAAAAAAGTATTTGAAAAAATATTAATATTCATAGAAAGTTACATACATCCTATGGTGGGGAAATGGGACTCAGCTATTATCATTTGAATTTCAGAAAGAAATATTAGCATGTGTATGGAAAAAAATAACTCAAAAATACATAGCAAACATGAAAAAAACCTTAAAAACCTGAATTACTTTGATGTTTCTTTGAAGGCTGAATGTTCATTTTCAGCACTGTAATGATAATCATTATTATAGATTAAATTATAGTGAAGGATTAGTTTTATTTAACAGCATAATTTAATGGTGGAGACGTGGAAAATTTATTTCATTTCTTCCTGTCTTGTTCCTTTGACATCCTGATCTGCTAAAGGATGATTTCTCACTTCTCTTTCCATTCTTCACTACAGAGCTGGGGACATTAAGCCTTTGAAACTTGTATGACTGTTTTTTTTTTTGCTATACCCTTAGAATGGGAACATAATACAGCATGGCACAATTATCTATCTCAATTGGAAGCTACTCCAGTAATTCGATTCTATAGTAAAGTGTAGGATTGAGCTCTATTAAATGTCTCTTGACATTACTCTTACTATTCTTATAACATTGGGGCCATGAAAATTATTAATACATTATCTTCTCTACCCTTTTGGAGATTGTATTATTTCAGTGATTCCTTGCAATTTTATTTGTCTTGTTCCCCTAAAGTTAGCAAATAATGTCTAGAACACTCTTCCCTTTAGAAACTGTTTAACAACACAATAGTTTCTCACTGTAGGAAAATGTTACAGCTATTCTTTTCACAGGTTTTGATTCAGATAACACTTCTCTCCAAGAAGCTCAAAAACCTCTGCAAGTAAAACTCTCCATAGGTTCAAAACAGCCCTTTGATAGAGGGCAGTTTTCCACTACTATTAAAAAATATGAACAATCCTCTCCCAACATAGCACTGTGCTAGGAAGTGAGTCACTGAAAAGACGCTCGATGTACTCTCTCAAAATACAAACCCAAAGGCATTATGGTAAAATAGATGGACAAATTGAATATACCCACTCTATGATATAGTATAAAATTACTAGGAGATTAACATTAGAAGATAAGTTGATTCTTTTTAAGTAGAGGCAATACATTTATAAGGGTAACTACTCTTTCATGTAGCCAGTGCAATGTTTTCTTCCCTATTTCCACATAGATGTCTCCTCCTGATTCATATTCCATTCTGACTACAAAAAAGAATAAAAGTCAATGAGACCTTGACCTTGCTGCTCTCATGTTCCATGTGCTAATTCTTAACTAGATTGAAACTCCTTCTGGGCAAAGCCCATTGCTGTCATGCGCTGCTTTCCTCAGAAATCAAAGTAATATCCTAGGTACAAATCTGTGCGTGTGCGCCTTCATGTCCGATTCTTTGCGATCCCGTAGAGTGCGCCAGGCTCCTCTGTCCATGGAATTTTCCAAGCAAGAATACTGGAGTGGGTTGCCATTTCCTACTCCAGTGGATGTTCCTGCCCAGAGATGGAACCTGAATCTCTTTCATCTCCTGCGTTGGCAAACAGTTTCTTTACCACGACACCGCCTGGGAGGCTCAAGTACAAGTATGGCACCTCACAAATACGTCTTGCTTGGTTTTTTTTCTCAATTTTTGTACTTGAGAAAAAAAAATCCTGAATTTTAATAAAGTTTTTGAGAGTGTACTTTCCTCAAGCTGTATTTCTTTGAGGAGAAGAGAGTTGAAATTACTCAGTCTGAAATTGGAAACGGCTACCTATCTAAACCCCTCAAATGAATGTGTCCTATAAACAGCTGAAGGAAACTTCCTTGTAAAGAGAAAAGCGAGATGTTTTATGAGTGGACGGAAAGCCTCTTAAAAGGGGGAAAAATCAATGTCTCTAGAGCATTTGACACAGCCTCACTGTTGGGTTATAATTTGAGAAGAAACGCCTGGGCTGAGAAGATTCAGACGGGAAGATTTCCTGCCTGCCAAATTTTCAAGCTGTTGACCCAGTTACCACCGGTGCCCTGGGAGGCTTAATAGCTGACCTTCTCAAGGAAACTTTTTTGATTTTGGAGTCAGAAAATACCTCACTTAACATTTTCCCTGGATTTTTATTCTCAAAGAGTGAGAGAAGCAGGGTAGAAGAACTTATGAAATTTTGGAGTTTGAGGTAATTCCTCTTTCTTGGCAACACTCATTAAAACCGACCTACATGATGTTTGTGCTAAGATCTTCCTTTTCTTCCTGAAAGTGTAATTTCTAAAATCCTAATCGCCAGGTAATGATAGTCCCCAGACCCCAGTCCTCCAAAGAAGAGACGTCCACTCCTTAGTAGTTGAAGAATGGTTCGGAGATAGAAGAAATAAGAAGTAGGAAGACCAGGCCATGACCTTGACCCCAATCCTTTTTCTCTCCTTGCAAAGTTGAACATGAATCGGAGCCTTTGGTAATTGCCTACCTACCCTCTCTCCCACCAAGAGGAAGGTGAAAAAACAAGACGTGAGGGCAGAAGAAGAGGGTTCTCCTCTCCAACAGGTTGGGCGTTTCCCCCTTGCATCTCTGGGGATGGCCCACGCCTCTCTCGTGTTGGTCCTGACAAGGATCAAGTATCTTTCTTGCACTAAAACAGGGAGAATAATGCAGAGGAGGTTTATAGTGGGGGAAAAAAATGTTACACTTGATTTTTTTTCTCTAAAAGTATATGATTTTTTGAGCATGTCAAAGAAGAGGGGAGAGGACAGGAAATAAATCACAAGGAATAGTATAACATGTGTTTTCCAGGAAGGTATTTGCTGGAGAATATACTGGGATCATAGTTTGTATCCATTCAGGCTTTGCTAAGGGGAAATGTTGGGTACCTAGCTGAGCACTTGAGCATGTCTGGATGTCCTTGTGCTGAATCAGTATCAATTCTATGGGCTTGTGAGCACAGCAAAAGGCTGTGAACTGGTTAAGTATCCATTTCCACTGAAAATTAGGATAAATAATAGTAGAATTTGGTTGAGAGCATTGCTTGACAGACTGGTCCAAAAACCATACTTATTAGCATTGACCCAATATATGGAAGATTTGCGAAGGAAGTATGTCTCTTTTGAATATCATTTTAGCTTCTATTTAGATGAAAAGCAAAAGGAAGTACTTTGTTGTTGTTCTCATTTATTTTTATAAAAAGATGATTTATCCATTGATTTTTGCATTATATTGAGTTTTCTTGAGGCATTTTGTCTGAGGTTTGCTTTTGGATGTGTACAGATGAGACCTGGGTTGGTATTATTGTTGTTTATTTTTATAAAAGTATGATTTATCCATTGATTTTGTACTTACATGGACTTTTCTTGAGATACTGTGTCTGAGTTTTGCTTTCGAGTGTGTACGAATGAGATCTGGGTTGGTAAGATTTTGATTTAGATTTAGATGAGCCCTAGTGTGGTAATGGCAACCCACTCCAGTGTTCTTGCCTGGAGAATCCCAGGGATGGGGGAGCCTGGTGGGCTGCTGTCTATGGGGTCGCACAGAGTCGGACACGACTGAAGCGACTTAGCAGCAGCAGCAGCAGCAGCAGTGTGGTAAAAGGCAGTGTTCTTTAAACCTGAATATCTTGCAGCCCCTAAAACAGGATAGTGCAAATAGCCTAGATTTCTGTGAATGAAATCACCACTCTGAGCCTAGAATGGCTGTGGGATGTTCTAGGCTCATTAAATTGTATTCTGCCACTCACAACTACTAGCTGTTCTTGCTTTCACAGCCATCTTTGGCTTGTGCTTTATTTGTATTATGCCCAGAAGAGGTGTTGTTATTCAGTCACTAAGTCATGTCCAACTCTTTGCGACCCCATAGACTCCAGCATTCCAGTCTCCTCTTTCTTTCACTATCTCCTGGAGTTTGTTCAGATTCATGTCCATTGAGTCAGTGATGCCATCCAACCATCTCAACCTCTGCTACCCCCTCCTCCTATTGCCTTCAGTCTTTCCCCGGATCAGCATTTTTCCTAGTGAGTCAGCTCTTCGCATCAGGTGGCCAGAGTACTGGAGCTTCAGCTTCAGCACTAGTACTTCCAGTGACTATTTAGGGTTGATTCCCTTTAGGAAATCAGAAGAGTCCTATAAAGTTTTAAAATTTTCTCTCAAAAATGGCCTGTGGTGATCATTACTGGATTTGAAAGTTTAAAAAAATAACAGCACACATAGAAGCAAAAGAAATGGGAAAGTCATGGGGTAAAATAAAAGGTCGTCCGTGAGGGATAGCATTTTCCCCTGGTCCTATTTCAAACAAGGTGAAAAGAAAACCCCAGGTGCATCACAGACCTCATAAAGAATAAGCGCCATTCGTTGTCATCTTTTCATTCTTGATTTCTACCCTAAGCATCCATCTACCAGGTAGTCTGCCAGATCAAGAGCAGGCAGATCCGAGTGTTCAGTGAGGTTCTAACAGAGAGTGAGCTCCAACCAGGAAAATTTACCTCTGTCCATCATTTTTGGATCCTTAACTGAAATACCAATACTATTTTAGATATGTGGGGCTTGACTATAATAGACCTTCCTGTTTAAGGTCAATTCCGAGAACTTCTCTGTCTATGTCAGTGTTATTCCTCAAAGTATGTACCTTTGGAAGCTAAGTCTTGACATTAAGTGGAATCCCTTTCAGATTTTTGTAAGCCACGTAAGATAAAAGTGTTAATCGCTCAGTCGTGTCTGGCTCTTTGTGACCCCATGGACTATAACCTGCCAGACTCCTCTGTCCATGGGATTCTCCAGGCAAGAAGACTGGAGTGGGTATCCATTCCCTTCTCCAAGGGATCTTCCCAACCCAGGGATTGGAAGTGGGTCCCCTGCATTGCAGGCGGATTCTTTACTGTCTGAGCCACCAGAGAAGCCCTACACAAGACAAAGCTAAAGCATTATTGTAGAGTCCTGGTTTTGCTTTAGCTTACATGATGACGTAGCCAAAAGGTGCAGGAGATTTGGCGTCATTCTGTGTTTGATCTGCCAGGTACTAGCTTGCGGGGCCTTGGCCAAGCCATTCACGTCTCAGAGCCTGTGCTCTAACTGGGCACAGAGTAAATTGGCATGCACTGTTTTATCCCTAATGCGTAATCATAAATGAGCTTTGTAATCATCCTGAAGTGCCTTTTGAAGTTTCTAAGAAAGTATCAGTGTAATTTCTGCATTTTACATGTACTCATTTCTAAAAAATGTAATTCCATATATGGTCAAAAATAGCAACTCCCAATTCTGACTCGCTCTCCTGAATGTGACAGGCTGCTGAGAGCATGTCATCCATGATAAGACCAGACACCATTTTCCATTCTACCTGTCTGCCTCTTGGGAATGTCAAGCCCTGGTCCTAGTTCTTCTGGGCTTGTACCTTCCACTCACCTTTTCAGCATTTTGCATCCAGTCTAACATTTCATGTGTGTGTCAGGTACCCTCTGCCTTTCCAGCTGGCAGCCTGATTACTTCTGTTCACAGCTACAGCGCTGAAGAAGGATGCTGTCCTTCTTTCCCCCGTGTTTGGCTTCCCTGCTGGGAGCCTGGGTGCCTCTCGCAGCTCTTTCGGTGGTCCTGTCTTGCCATCTAGTGATAACTACGGCTCACTAGTGTTGCCGATGTGACACCCTGTGGCAAATCCAGGTTTCATAGACAGCTCTGAGGCAGAAGAAGCACAGTGCACTGAAATCCTAGAGGTCAGTTGGAACCTGGTGCCAATGGGGCCCCTCGTGCCCCGATTCTATGAGTAACACCTGCATCAGCCACTTTGGAAATTCCATTGCTCTGGTTCAGTTCACTCTAGTTCTAAAACTTTCATCTGGCACAAATGAAGTACCAGATTCTTTATTTAAATTCTTCAAATAAAGAGTTTAAAGAGAAATTAAACACTGTCCTGTCTTCAAAGAGTTTTCAGTCCTTTGGGGGAAAAATGCTTCTTGATGAGACTTTGTCATGCTTTCTCAAAGTACTGGGTTGGCCAAAAATGTTTGATCAGGTTTTTAGATCTTGTGGAAAAACCAGAACAAACTTTTAATCCAACTCAGTAGTTTAGTTACTTATTTATTCAATGGACACTAATCAAACCCCTACTATGTTAAGGGGATTTTGCTATGCACTATCAGCGTGGAGACTATGATATGTGCTAGGAGAGGGGAAACAGGAAAGATAGACTTGTCCACAACTAATAAATATAGGAAAAATAGAGAAAGCGTTAACTAGAGATATGATAATGAAAGAATTGATTCAGATGTGAATAATCTTGGAAATGCTGATGGAAGAGGTGGCTGTAAGGCTGAGTCGTGAATCATGAGTAGAAATGAGATGTGCAATGTGTGTGCTCAGTCATTCAGTTGCGTCCGACTCTTTGTGACCCTTTAGATTGTAGCCCACCAGGCTCCTCTGTACATGGGATTTTTCAGGCAAGAATACTGGAGTGGGTTGCCATTTCCTTCAGGGGATCTTCCCGACCCAGACATCAAACCTGTGTCTCCTTAATTGCAGGTGGATTCTTTATATGCTGGGCCATCAGAGAGATGATGAGAGAATTGATTTTGATGTAAATGATCTTGGAAATGCTGATGGAAGAAGTGGATGTGAGGCTGAGTTTTGAATTAAGAGAAGGAAGGAGATGTGCAGAGAGAAGAGAAAAGCTTCAGCTTAGGTGAAATATGTAAAGTCTGTGCCGTTATCTATAGATAGACGGAGTCATCGGTGTGCTGGAATGTTCTCCGGTCAGCTCACTGTATCTTTTCTGTTGCAGTATTCAATGGCATAGTGTCTGTAGTTTGAAAACAGAGTTGGTGAACTGTTTACACCACAGAAATAGGTAAACACTGCAAATCAGGGCCTTCCCCGACCCACCCAGAGAAACAGTTGTTAAGCGTTTACCAGCACACCCTTGACTTGAGTGACCTTTTTCTAAAAGCAGCTCTCAAAACTTTTTTTCTGCCGTTTATTAGGTGAGAACCCTGAGGCTCACTTAGATGAAACAAGTTGCCCAATATCATACAGCTAAGTGTAGTGACTGTAAGTGACATCCTCCTGTAGAATTTAATGCCAATGAGCTCTGTGATTCTGGATGTGTACCACTGTGTACAGATACCAGGGAAGCGGAACACCAGGTCTTAAAATTGTAAGTGGCTGTGCTGAAATCTGGTTGACCCAGCTGTCTCTTCCTACACCAACACTTGAGACTATCCTCTGATGTGAATTTTTGGCTTTTACTCAAGTTGAAGGAAAGGGGACGAGGGAAGAGAGAGTGGGTACACTTGGAAATTAACAAACTTAGCGACAAAAATAAGGACACTTTAAGAGAAAACATTCTGTGAAGATTAATTCTGACTCTACAGTAAAAATTAAACACCTTGGAATTGAGTGACTGTGGACACGCAGTTTTGCTAGTCTAAGTCTCAGCATCCTGGAAAGGAGGGTGCTATTGGGTCATTGTTATTGAAGCATTATCCTTTTTCTGAAACTCTTGATTATGTATATTTCCCAAGTGTTTCATGTACTGGATATGCCTTTTTAATGGAAACAAAACAAATGAGAAGCTATAGAGAGAACAAACTGATGTAGTTGGTGTTTGTTTCCAACCAAGCTTGCTTTCTTCCAGCATCCTTCTGTACTAAATGAAGGATGTTGTTAATTCATCCCACAAAAGATTCTCATTGTAGAAACTTTGTCAACAGGAAGGAATTCATGAAGGTCTTCCTTCCTGTTTTTCTTCTTCTCTACTCTTTTTTATGCTCTTCTTTTCATCCCCTCCTTTCCTTGCCTTTCTTTTTTTAAAGCTTCTTTTCATCGCTTCTGTTTTTTATTTTTTTTTCCTGTTGTTGTTGTTTGTTTGTTTGTTTCACAGAATCTGATGAATAAGACATTAATGACAGAGCAGAGGCCCTGGGGAGGGAGGGATGAACCAACTGACTTTTACCAATGCTTGAAGTTGCCAAGATAGATATTTTTCAACTGATAGGTATAAATGGTCCGGGAGATTCCATTCCATCTCCTTGAAAAATTATACTTTTGTCTCTGTATTGATCATTTCTAGCAATGTTGAAATTTGGATCATAGCTTGGGAAACAATGGGGTGGGGTGGGAGAATTAACTTTTAATGGCATCCCCAAGGAAGTGCAGGATCACCAGGTTGGGTTTTGAATCTAGGGTAGGAAGCCCTTCCCTGCCTTACTCCTTCCCTGGTAGTGAGAAAACCCCCTTAGGTACTTGTAAGAGTGAATCACTCTCCAAGGAACTGCATGCTTTACGTAGTTTCTGGAAAATAGTAGCTGGTGTGGGTGGACAGCTTAATGCAAATGGGTGTCTGGTCATACATCACATGAGGAGAGTACTGATTAATAAGGCTCCACTGCACCTATAAGTCTTTAGCCCTATAAATTTGGCCTGGCGAATCCAATAAAACTGATGGAGTAAGCCATCGTGGAGATGTTCGTGATGATCAGGGAGGAGAAAGAAAAGGCAATTAAATGCAGCAGTTATATAGTGACTGAGAACTGGCACTCTGGACTACAACAGATCATGGTTTGATGCTCTTTCTGCCATTATCTCTGTGTGCCGTGCTTAGCTGCTCAGTCGTGTCTGACTCTTTCTGACCCCATGGATGGTAGCCCACCAGACTCCTCTATCCATGGGATTCTCCAGAGGAGAATACTGGAGTGGACTGCCATGCCCTCTTCCAGGGCACTGTCTCTATAATCTTTAGTAAGAGAACCATCTGAGTTTTATGCATGTGTACAATATTGGGGTACTAACTTGAAAACTAAGTTACCGTATGTAAAGAGTCCATCATAGTTCTTGGCTCTTAGAAAATACCCAATACGTGGCAGTCCGGGATCTAGAGTTATTGTTACATTGTCATGGTAATAATAAACCAGGTCATCATCGCCACCCAGCTCTCTCTCTGTTTCCTTCCTGTGTCCCTTTGTTTTGTCCCTTTATTCCAGCCACTATCGACATCCTCTGATGCCTTTCACCATTACCATTTCCCAGCATCCTTTTTACTGCTTCCCCTTCTCTATGCAGAAAACTGCACATTTCCACTCCAACAAACCTGCGTGTAATTTCTGGAGTGCATTCGTTGATTTACTGTTCAAAGTAAGTGGAGGAATTTCACTAAAGATTAATTCCAAGAACTAAGTTGATGAGATAATATCTTTAAAAGGTTGATGGATACACAGAACGGTCAGTATGCTGTTTCATTTATTCAACAGTATTTGAGAGCCTAGGTTGTGGCCAAAGATCTAGGCGCTGAGGCTATAGAGACAGAATTGCATGTGGCTGAAAGTCTAATCAAAGATAATCAATACACATACACATATATGATGATGCTAGACTTGAAACCATTGAATAATAGAACGTCACAATGAAGCTTTTCCTTCATATCCAGTTAATGAAATAGAAAAGATCTCCTATGCATTCAAAAGTTGAAAAATGTTTCTTTATTTTAAATTTTAAAATGCTACAGGAAGCATAAAGAATAATCTAACAAACACCTATGATCCTACCATGCTGAATTAACAAGCAAGTTGCTTTTATTTATTTATTTATTTAAATTTTATATTATTTTTAAACTTTACATAGTTGTATTAGTTTTGCCAAATATAGTTGCTTTTAGTATTATTTATTTTTAAAATGAAAAGAAAGAGAAAAAGCAAAAATCCTTGTGGAGGATAACCACCTTCAGACTTGTCCCTCCCTGGGCCCCAGGCAACTACTACCCACACATTTTACATGTATAACATTAAGTGTTTGAAGTCTATTTATTCCTTTTAGCTATTGTATAGCATTGCATCGTGTCATGTAATACATTTTGATTTTAACCATCCCCTAAAGGATGAAGCAAATCCACTGGTTTATTCATTTGAACAGCATTCAACAGTGCTCAGAGTGCCTGCTGGCTTTAGCCCTTGGGTGGTGGGAAATGCAAAGATGAAGTTGACTCAGTCATTGACTTGAAAGATCAGTAATAATGAGATATATGCACACGTGCTACAACTGTCATTTGAGGTAGAAAGATGGAAAAGAGAGGAATTCGTTTGCTTAGGATTGGGAGAGCTGAAGTGAGAGGAACGGACAAGTCTTTGTAAAGAGCAAATCAGGGAAACGGCTCTCAAAGGCAGGGCTCTTCAACCTCCTGGATCGAATGCCTGATGACCTGAGGTGGAGCTGCTGTAATAATAATAGAAATAAAGTGCCCAATAAATGTAATGCATTTCAATCATCTTGAAACCATCCCCACCCCCTGGTCTGTGGCAGGGCCAGTGCTCAAGCTGAAGGGGCAATACTTTGGGCACCTGATGCAAAGAGTCGACTCATTGGAAAAGCCCCTGATGCTGGGAAGGATTGAAGGCAGGAGGAGAAGGGGGTGACGGAGGATGAGATGGTTGGATGGCATCACCGACTCAGTGGGCATGAGTCTGAGCAAACTCTGGGAGATAGGAAGCCTGGCTGCGGTGCACGTGGTCACACAGATTTGGAGATCATTTAGCGGCTAAACAACAGTCCTTTTAAATTTGTTTCATGTTCTTTCAGAAAATTAGGCACTAATTATGAAAGCACAGGCCAAGTTCCCATGGGGACTGGGATACATGAGTATCCAGAACTTTCTCCCTTTGTTCTGAGGACACAGAATAATAAAACAGAAAGATAGTGGAAAATCAAGAGAATGTCATTATTATATTTAGTTGTTTCTAAGGCACACATTCTTTTTATTTCACCATCTTTGAATATTACAGTCATTATTAGGCAAGTGGAAATTGTGACATAATTATAGTCTGTGCAAGGGCACACAACTTTACAGACCAACTCCAGAGGTTTGGAGGATAATTCCAGACATAACAGGGAAGCACTGATTTTAGAAATAGGTATCACATATCTTCCCTATGGCTCAGAGTGTACAGTTGTATGAGAAAAATAAAAAATATCTACAACTCTGATTCGAAAAGAGATTAAGAACTCAAACTCTGAGTAAAAAGAAGTTATGGGAATTATTTACTCAAAATTTGCTAGTAATTTTATTTTTCTGTGTATGACCAGAGTAATATGCCATAAAGAATTTTTATTTAAACAAGTTTAAAAAGGCTATTTCACTAAGTATAAACTGAAATTCTATGTGACAGGAAAGAATTGTACCACTGAATTATCTTTCTTAGTAATCTAAGTGATCTAAGTAATCTAAGATATACATCAGTATATCTTAAGTTAATGTTTTAATGTTAATTGAACAGAGCAACAGTTACTATATAATCTGATAAATGCTACATTTGAAGTATGCACAGAGGACTTCCTGGGTGTTTGAAAAGGTTTTACATAGGAGAGGACCTAAGATCTAGGGAGTTGAAGGATGAGTAGAAGTTTTCCAAGCAGTGTTTAGAGCAAACCAAATACAGGTTAACGGTTTGCTTTTGTGATCATATGCTTGTTTAATTTCTTTCCCATCCTCCAGTTGTTCCAAGTCCTTCCCTTCAATATTATTGGAATGTAATAGGTGCTAATTTTGACTTCATGCCTCTCAGCCTAAGGCTAGAGATGTTTATCCAGGTACCTTTGCCCTGTTTATTGCACGGGAGACCATGTAGAACAGCTCATTTTTAATTTCTTACATCTTAAACCATCTTTTACGGTTTATAGCTTCAGGCATTTGCACCCTTTCTTTTTTAGATGATAAAATCTAAGCTGTCTTTAAACATCCTTTAAAGGCTACATTGAGGCCACAGCTTTTCCTAGCTTACTTGTTTTGGACTTCTGTTGCGGAATAATCCCTTCATTTTATCTGAGGCAAAAGGAACACTTTTGTGTGTAAACTTTGAATTTAGTATCAGTTTGACCCTCATATTGTCAGTATAGCAGTACATGTTGATTTTTGCTACTGAAGCCCATGATAGACATAGTGACCTGGAGTTGTAGACAGTCTGGTCAGGCAGAAAATATCTAATCACAAGAGCAAAAATGAAGCAATACAAGGTGGGGAAGGGGAGTACCTAATTTAAGTACATAGTTTACTGAGGATTGGAGTCAATACAAAACCATCACCATGAACTAAGATAATGGCAGTGCCGGAATGAGCAGTGAGGAATCACTTGATGCCCCATCCTGGTTTGCTAGGACCTCCATAGCAAAATACTAGAGACTGAATGGTTGAAACCACCATCCACTAAGTTCTCCTGGTTCTGGAGGCCAGGTGTCTAAGATCAAGGTGCCGGCAGGCATGGTTTCTTGTCTTTGAATACGTAAGTCTCTTGCAGTGCCTCCCATGATCTTTCCTCTGTGTACACACATCCCTGGTGTTGCTCTGTGCTCACATTTTGTCTTACACAGACACCACATTGAATGAGGGACAGTTCCAGCCGCCTATTTTAACTTAATGCCTGTTCAAAGACTTAATCTCTAAACACAGTTACATTCTGGGAGCCTGGGAGTGAGTTCAGCCTATACATTGGGAGGGTACACATTAGAGCACTTACATGCCTCCTCTTCTAAGGTCAGATTTGAAAACCGGAATTGCAAGAGACCCCAGGCTTTATACTCCAGGCATAAAAGATTCTGTAATAACTTGAAAATGCTTCATGCTGCTTCAAGACTGAGGATTGTTCTTCCATCAAAGGAGAGTGTATTCCACCTGCTTCACTCAATTGCTTTTATTGTTTTCTGCAGCTGCTATAAATATAAACACCCAGCCTTAAATTCTCCATGCATTACTACAAAAATAAATTTGTCCCTGCTAAGTTATGGAACTGAAGTGTGCCTAAAGGCAAGTGTAACACATTGGATTGTTGAATCTGCACCTTTTCACATTAACACTTTAATCACCTTTGTCTTAAACAACCACTCAGATTTATATTTATATATATATATATATATACACACACACACATATATATGACATATGCATATACATATATTACATATGTATACACACACACACACACACACACACACATATATATATATACACACACATATACATATATACATTCCTTTCTCCCCCTGGAGAAGGGAATGGCAAACCACTTCAGTATTTTTGCCTTGAGAACCCCATGAACAGTATGAAAAGGCAAAATGATAGGATACTGAAAGAGGAACTCCCCAGGTCAGTAGGTGCCCAATATGCTACTGGAGATCAGCGGAGAAATAGCTCCAGAAAGAATGAAGGGATGGAGCCAAAGCAAAAACAATACCCAGCTGTGGATGTGACTGGTGATAGAAGCAAGGTCCAATGCTGTAAAGAGCAATATTGCATAGGAACCTGGAATGTCAGGTCCATGAATCAAGGCAAATTGGAAGTGGTCAAACAAGAGATGGCAAGAGTGAATGTCGACATTCTAGGAATCAGCGAACTGAAATGGACTGGAATGGGTGAATTTAACTCAGATGACCATTATATCTACTACTGCGGACAGGAATCCCTCAGAAGAAATCGAGTGGCCATCATGGTCAACAAAAGAGTCCGAAATGCAGTACTTGGATGCAATCTCAAAAACGACAGAATGAACTCTGTTCGTTTCCAAGGCAAACCATTCAATATCATGGTAATCCAAGCCTATGCCCCCACCAGTAA
>NW_011494921.1:10195949-10196879 GCF_000754665.1 Bison bison bison | reverse complement strand
ATCTATGAAGACCTATCAGACCTGCTAGAACGAACACCCGAAAAAGATGTCCTTTCATTATAGGGGACTGGAATGCAAAAGTAGGAAGTCAAGAAACACCTGGAGTAACAGGCAAATTTGGCCTTGGAGTACAGAACGAAGCAGGGCAAAGCCTAATAGAGTTTTGCCAAGAGAACGCACTGGTCATAGCAAACACCTTCTTCCAACAACACAAGAGAAGACTCTACACATGGACATCAACAGATGGTCAACACCAAAATCAGATTGATTATTCTTTGCAGCCAAAGATGGAGAAGCTCTATACAGTCAACAAAAACAAGGCCAGGAGCTGACTGTGGCTCAGATCATGAACTTCTTACTGCCAAATTCAGACTGAAATTGAAGAAAGTAGGGAAAACCACTAGACCATTCAGGTATGACCTAAATCAAATCCCTTATGATTATACAGTGGAAGTGAGAAATAGATTTAAGGGACTAGATCTGATAGACACAGTGCCTGATGAACTATGGATGGAGGTTCGTGACATTGTACAGGAGACAGGGATCAAGACCATCCCCATGAAAAAGAAATGCAAAAAAGCAAAATGCTGTCAGAGGAGACCTTACAAATAGCTGTGAAAAGAAGAGAAGTGAAAAGCAAAGGAGAAAAGGAAAGATACAAGCATCTGAATGGAGAGTTCCAAAGAATAGCAAGGAGAGATAAGAAAGCCTTCCTCAGTGATCAATGCAAAGAAATAGAGAAAAACAACAGAATGGGAAAGACTAGAGATCTCTTCAAGAACATTAGAGATACCAAGGGAACATTTCGTGCAAAGATGGGCTCAATAAAGGACAGAAATGGTATGGACCTAACAGAAGCAGAAGATATTAAGAAGAGATGGTAAGAATACACAGAAGAACTGTACAAAAAAGATCTTCACAACCCAGATA
>NW_011494921.1:10194857-10195819 GCF_000754665.1 Bison bison bison | reverse complement strand
TGGAGGTGATGGAATTCCAGTTGAGCTATTCCAAATCCTGAAAGATGATGCTGTGAAAGTGCTGCACTCAATATGCCAGCAAATTTGGAAAATTCAGCAGTGGCCATAGGACTGGAAAAGGTCAGTTTTCATTCCAATCCCAAAGAAAGGCAATGCCAAAGAATGCTCAAACTACTGCACAATTGCACTCATCTCACACGCTAGTAAGGTAATGCTCAAAATTCTCCAAGCCAGGCTTCAGCAATATGTGAACCGTGAACTTCCAGATGCTCAAGCTGGTTTTAGAAAAGGCAGAGGAACCAGAGATCAAATTGCCAACATCCACTGGATCATGGGAAAAGCAAGAGAGTTCCAGAAAAACATCTATTTCTGCTTTATTGACTATGCCAAAGGCCTTTGACTGTGTGGATCACAATAAACTGTGCGAAATTCTGAAAGAGATGGGAATACCAGACCACCTGACCTGCCTCTTGAGAAACCTATATGCAGGTCAGGAAGCAACAGTTAGAACTGGACATGGAACAACAGACTGGTTCCAAATAGGAAAAAGAGTACATCAAGGCTGCATATTGTCACCCTGCTTATTTAATTTCTATGCAGAGTACATCATGAGAAACGCTGGACTGGAAGAAGCAGAAGCTGGAATCAAGATTGCCGGGAGAAATATCAACCACCTCAGATATGCAGATGACACCACCCTTATGGCAGAAAGTGAGGAGGAACTAAAGACCCTCTTGATGAAAGTGAAAGAGGAGAGTGAAAAAGTTGGCTTAAAGCTCAACATTCAGAAAACGAAGATCATGGCATCTGGTCCCATCACTTCATGGGAAATAGATGGGGAAACAGTGCAAAGAGTGTCAGACTTTATTTTGGGGGCTCCAAAATCACTGCAGATGGTGATTGCAGCCATGAAATGAAAAGACGCTTACTCCTTGGAAGGAAAGTTATGACCAAACTAGACA
>NW_011494921.1:10183803-10194757 GCF_000754665.1 Bison bison bison | reverse complement strand
TGAACTGTGGTGTTGGAGAAGACTCTTGAGAGTCCCTTGGACTGCAAGGAGATCCAACCAGTCCATCCTAAAGGAGATCAGTCCTGGGTGTTCTTTGGAGGGACTGATGCTGAAGCTGAAACTCCAATACTTTGGCCACCTCATGGGAAGAGTTGGCTCATTGGAAAAGACTCTGATGCTGGGAGGGATTGGGGGCAGGAGGAGAAGTTGACGACAGAGGATGAGATGGCTGGATGGCATTACCGACTTGATGCACGTGAGTTTGAGTGAACTCCAGGGGTTGGTTATGGACAGGTGAGGCCTGGCGTGCTGCGATTCATGGGGTTGCAAAGAGTCAGACATGACTGAGGGACTGAACTGAACTGATATATATTTATAAAGAGGAGCGAGGAAGAACATAGACCCAGACAGTAAATTAAAGTTCATTCACAAAATTGTTGATGATGAACACAGTTTTGCTTGGTTGCAATGGGACACAAGGGGCCTGTTAAATCTACTTGTCATAGGAAAACATTGAATCAGGTCATCTTAAGAGGAGGTAAAACGTATCTAATTTAATGCTTTGACAAATTAATAATTGAGCTTGGTGGGGTCTGAGTGGAATCTTTGAAACAAAAAATATTAAGGCCTTTTTCCCCTGACCTCAGACAAATGGACATAGATTTTGCAGCTTAATTCAGTGTCTTCTCTGAGCCATAGAAGGAAGGGTATTGTTTTACTTTGCCTACAGTTGAAAAATCTTCAAAATAGGAAAATGTCCATTTTAAAGGCAGTGGTAAAAATAGCCCATAAAATGTATGTTTTATGTGTAGGTTAATTAAGGAATAATTTTTCAGAAAGCATAGGTACTTGTATTAGAAACATAAGCCATGATCTTTTTTTCTCCACTGACAGCGGGGTAAGGTTATCTAAAATCTATCTTAGAGGAAAATAAAGTAGTTCTTTGCAAACAAACAAAGCCAAAATTTCTTCAGGAAGTTTCAAATATGTATTTAATATAGTATCTTAAATCCCAATATTAATAAACTGTATTTCCAATTATTTTACATAAGTAGATTTTTTAAGGTCCTAAATACACTTTCCCTTGCCTATCCCTTCCATTAAATATATGTATGCATGTTTGTATTATATATATATATATATATATATATAAAATGTGTTTATATATACTATACACATATAATACGTATATGCTGTACACGTATAATACGTATATGCTGTACACGTATAATATGTATATGCTGTACACGTATAATATGTATATACTATACATATGTAATATATGGCTTCCCAAGTGGTACAGCGGTACAAAACCTGCCTGCCGGTGCAGGAGATGCAGGGGACCTGGTTCAATCCTTAAGTAAGTAAGATGCCCTGGAGGAAGAAATGGCACCCACTCTAGTATTCTTGCCTGGAAAATTCCATTGGGAGTAGAGCCTGGCAGACTATAGTCCATGTGGCTGCAAATAGTCAGACATTACTGAGTGAGCACAAATTCATGAAAGGCATATATATATATATGTATCTATTATGTGCTGTTTTACACTATACCTATTGCATTGCATTCATTATGCATTATATAGTGTATGTTATGCATGGGCATAGTAAAATTTAATGTCTGAATTTAATGCAACTAATTACCAGAATACTTGCATAAGGTCATAAAGTTAATTATTAAGTTGATATTAAGCCACACAGTTTTTCACTGTAGTCATTTGAAGCGAGTACTTTCACTGGTACGTACGCAGGTTGCAAGAACTGATTGCAGGCGGGTGACCTGAATTCTGATCTTGGGTTGTCTTGGCGTGATACCTGTGGGTGAATGTTTTTTCCCCCGCTTTGGTATCTGAAATTTTCCACTTGGAAAGTAGAAGGGGTTGCAAGAGTCAGACACAACTTAGTGACTAACCACCTCCGGCATGTTCTATCTCCACCCATGTGTACAGAGGTATTACTCGGGATTTATGTAGAGAACAGTGCATCAGATACCCAACTGTGCAGATAGGATGAAGGCAGGCTTTCCTGGCTGCTCAGCTGGTAAAGAATCCGCCTGCAATACAGGAGACCCCATTTCCATTCCTGGTTCAGGAATATCTCCTGGAGAAAGAATAAGCTATCCACTCCAGGATTCTTGGGCTTCCCTGGTGGCTCAGATGGTGAATAATCCACCTGCAATGCTGGAGACCTGGGTTTGATCCCTGGGTTGGGAAGATCCCCTGGAGTATGGCATTGCAAACCACTCCAGTTTTATTGCCTGGAGAATCCCCATGGACAGAGGAGCCTGGCGGGCTCAGTCCATAAGGTCGCAGTCAGACATGACTGAGTCACTAAGCACAGCACAGGCTGAAGGCATGCCGTTGTGAGCAATATTATATATTCTGATGTATAGTTCTATTTTCTGTGTATGTATTGTATTATTCTGACCATGCAATTTCATCTCCCAAGTCTATCCAATATGCACCCTCCACTTTGATAGATAGTTCTGTGCATCTAATTTTCTTTCAGATGTATCTCTTTCTTTGTGGGGGTGACGGATTGGAAATTTCTCATTCTTCCCTCCCATTTACTTAAATTATATTCGGATGTAAGCTCTGCTTCAAGAGCCATGAGACTTTTGCAGCCTGTCTCAAAAAGTCATCTTTGCATTTGAACATTCCAAGCAATGCTGCCCTATCGTAGTGTTGGCCATTTCACTTGTGTACTCGTGTAACGCAGGTGTGACACGGCCGTACCTATGGGCTGGAGACTAATGGCTCAGGGCAAAATTCCTTTTATCTTCTCTATCTTGTTTCCTTTTCTGTATCTGAAATAGTTGTGTTTCTGAGAACAGGCCACTCCCACCTATAAAACTGAAGAATTAGGATTGATTTTTGTTGCTCCCCAAGAGGGACCACATAGACCTTCAGAAACAATGCCCCTTGTGTTACTGTGGCCTAGCTTCCTCTTGGACATCCTTGGGCCATGGGAGGGCGGCATCTCTCCATTTCTTGCCGTGATGCTCACTGTGCACTTTCCTCACTTTATAAGACTAATAATCAGAGAAGATATGATGGCTTTCTCACTGCCGTCCCTGAGTCCCCCAAAGATCTGGCTGTCGAAAGTCCCTTCTGTATTTCTGGCCTCCTATGTTGTCCCCACAGAAAGCCCTGCTCTTGAGTCTTGAGTCTTCCTCTGTCCTTTGTCAGACAAATAAAACACTTCCATGGCCATGAAAAGAGATGCGGAGGTGGTTTCCAGGGCCACACTCTCACTTGGGCCAACAGCAAGACTAACCACGATCTTGGGCTCCAGGCACAGGCTCAGTAGAATCTCCTTGTTAAGACCTTCCCTGGTGGCTCAGATGGTAAAGAGTCTGCCCGCAATGTGGGAGATCCAGATACAATCTCTGGGTTGGGAAGATCTCCTGGAGAAGGGAATGGCAACCCACTCCAGTTTTCTTGCCTGGAGAATTCCATGCACAGAGGATCTGGTGGGCTACAGTCCATGGGGTCACAAAGAGTCAGACATAACTGAGCAACTTTCACTTTCACTTGATAAAAACATCACATACATTAGGCCAAGGCCTTGGCTTTGATACACATATGGTCTGTTATTTTTTTATTTGTCTTTTCCTTTCCTCCTGTTCTTAGTTATAAGCATCATCATTTACTCCAAGTATTTCCCAAGAAGATTGTGCTAAAGAGTGACATTCTAAGTCCAACTCCATCCTCGATCCTTGTGGGTAAATGATTTTCTAGTAGAAAAATAGAAATCAAAGTGCTCGTGTCCACACAATGTGGGTCAGAAATATTCCCTTCAGATCTCATATGTCATATTGTGACTTTCCTCTGGGGAGATATTTGGAAACCCTTTGTTCCACGCCTATCATATTTATAGAAGGTGAAATGTGGTCATGTCCGAGTTTGTTTTTGTTTTATGTGCTGCTCTGTGCTGACGGGGAACCTGCAATGTGAGGAAATCAAGTGAGAGGCCCGGCACTGCACAACCAGATTGATCCATGCTGAGACAAAACCCAAGCTGTTCTCTGAGCGCAGCGCTCGATTCCCTGTGCCACTCGCTCTGATGTCCCCCATGGTGTGTGTGAGAAGCGAGTGACAAGTGCAGTTTCCCAGGCTGTAAGCATCCTCCAATTGGCTGCATCCCTGCTCCTCCTGGCTTCTTTTGGTCTGAGGATTGCTCTTGGAAATTATGCTGTTGGCCTTCTCCATGTAGCAGTGGCTACATTTCCCTGTTAGCTGGAAGCCTTTCCTAGAATTCTGAACTGGAAAGAATGTTCTGACAGCCTGCTAGGCAAGGGGTCAAGGTTTCCTCACTGCTGACGATATCTATTTTTTATTAATGATTGGGACTTTATTTTAACCAGTGGGGCTCCAGTGTTTCTCTTGGATACCTGCAATGTGCCAGAAGTGATGTTTAAGTTTTCTTTGACTTCCTGTCTTGCTTCTGATAGATTGGATGCATTGAGGGCCAAGTTTCAATGTGTTTGAGACAGCTTGTCATTGTTGTTCAGTTGCTTAGTCGTGTCTGAATCTTTTGCGACCCCATGGACTGCAGCCCACCAGGCTCCTCTGTCCATGGAATTTCCCAGGCAAGAACACTTGGATTCTTGGAGTGGATTGCCATTTCCTTCTCCAGGGGATCTCCCCAACCCAGGGTACAAACCTGTGTCTCCTTCATTGGTAGGTGGATTCTGTACCACTGAGCCACCAGGGTCGTCCAGGTGCCCAGGACAGCTGATTAGATGTAAATGCCACTGATAAACCAAGAGGCGCATGTCCTAAAACCATCTTGGCTAGAGACACTGCATTGCAATTCCCTGTTTCTGTATGGGGTCTATTCCTGTATGGGGTACCAACCACCTCCTCGTTAGACTGTCGTGTTTTCCTTTCCTTAGTTAAAAGCATTTTTCCAGGCTCATAAATATTTTGCTTGGTAAACTGGATTGTACTAGCTGTGATCACTTGCATATCACTTCACCTCTCTGGCCATAACTTTTGCCGTGGAAAATGATGAAAGAGCTGATTCTTCATCTCACTTCTGGTGTTACTGTTCCATAATCCAACACTTTTGATTCTCTTTGACTGGAGGTGGTTCTGGCTTTCGTTCTTACCGCATTAAGAGACGGATATACTCTCTGTCTCAGTCGTATTATAAGAAGGGGCACCTACTTACCACCTGGTGTTTCTCATGTTCAGGATGTAATTAGCTTCATTTTGAGTTCTCTATTACATGGAAAATAAAGCCGAGTATTTTTGGTGTCACGAAACAAATGTACGGGTGAAGCGGGAGTGTTAATTCAGTGCAGGCACCATTACTGTTTTTCCAGCCAGCTGTACTTCCTCTCTCAAAGGCACGGAAGGAGGCGAGGTTTCTTCTCAGTGTCTTCAATCAAGTCACGAGGAATTCTCAAAAGGGCTCTAGTTCATGAAAAGCCATGGGCTTCTGCTTTTGAATAGATGATAAAACTCTTGACAAACGCTTTCCATCTTTACCTCAGAGTCTTTGTCTAAATAACCCTGAGCATATTCTGGACCCCATCCACCATCCCTGATTCAAAGCACAAATGATCACACCCAGAGGCTAAATGCTTTCAGTTCGTGTCAGCGACCCAGAACTTGAAAGCGATCCTCTCCTCACCTTCTAGTTCTCTACACTGTCGTGATTACAACATCCTGAATCCTAATTAATCTGAGAAGCATGATGAGGTTAAATGGTCATCTCTCACCCCTTCAGTAAGTGGACTCCATTCAAAGGGATGTAGCTGTAGCAGAGTTTTGTTTTATTTTTACAAGGCTTTTTCTGTATAGTAATTGGAAATGGAAAAGGTGAAAAAAAAAAGGTTACCTAGATCATCTATTCTGGACAAGGCTAATTATTGCTTCAGAGGCTATTTCTATTGCCATCTGACCACCCATGTGAGGTTTATAGACTTGAAAGTTACTATGCTACAAATTGTTTTACTGGATACCTTTGATCTGTACTAAGGTTATATCAGTAAATATTGTTGTTCAATATAATTTATCACTCAGCCTTCTGAATTAGGCATGTGTCTGCTTGCACAATGAAAGTGTGCTTGATAATAATCTAAAAACTAAAGGAAAGTTCCATGAAATGATGTTTAGCCTGTGGTGATCATCCACTCTTTGTAAATGTTACAGAATTTTGCCATTTACCAGGAGAGACGTACCCACATTTTTCTACCACCTGGGCAAGAAGGTGAGAACAGGAACAAATTAGACTCGGTAGAATATTTAGACCATAGTGACATGCTAGGTGTGTCCACGAAGTAGCTACAAATGAATGAATTGATGTTTAAGGTTTAGAAATAAACCTCTCACATGTAGAGTGAATAGTAATCTAAAATACCATCATATTATCCCCCTGCTGCTGCTACTAAGTCGCTTCAGTCGTGTCTGACTCTGTGTGACCCCATGGACTGCAGCCTACCAGGCTGCTCCGTCCATGGGATTCTCCAGGCAAGAACACTGGAGTGGGTATCCCCCAAGACTCTGCATAAAGAAATGGGACCAACTAATTTCAAAATGTTTTTGCCTGGAAGAAGCTGCTGATTAACTTTCCTGGATCAAATCTGTACCGTATTCCATCCAGAGACTCTGAACTGAATCTCTTTGCCCAGTGATGACAAAGCTCACTTGCATTCGCTAAAGTACAACTTTTTACTTGTGTTTATGCAATGCTTCACTAACTTCAGCTACTTAAAACTTTAATCTAAACAGTCATCCTGATAAGAACTCATGTAGTCAGGCACCAAATGAACCAGGCCGAAACAAGAGCCCTGTTGATCATGTGCAGACTCCCCGAGCTTCGGAATGCATTTAATAATTTAGCTTCCCAATTATGTTTTACTTATGCTTTCACTAATGCCCCACAGATTCTTTGGAACCATTGAGCCCAACGTTTATCATTTTAGAATAAAGTTTTAAGTTAAAGTATAGTTAAAAAAATAAAACAAGGGACACTCCAAGCCTTGCAAAAGACACCTCGATCACAACCAGCATAAGTGTGGATTATAGATGCATACTACATACTAAGGAAGATGGATGTACAGGTGATAAAAGTCATATGTACAATTTATTGGGTATTTTGTAGCTTATTCCCATTTTACAGATTAGAGCACTGAATAGAAAGATGAAATGATTTGCCCTTTCAGGTTAGATTAGAACCTGAGAATGATCCAGCAGTTCTTGGCTTCTAAGTCTTGGCTAGCCAGGCAAGGGCAGAGAGGAACTGGGACCCAGGTCTCTAGAATCTCACTTCAGTATTCTTTCTCCTGCCTCACACCACACGTTTCTTTGGTTAGTAAACATATGAGGAAGCTTGTGTTGAAAGTAGAATTGAAAGAAGGTCTCATCAATTTATTTGTCCATCCCTTCCTCCTCTTGCTGAGTTAGTCTCTATTGTCCTGGCAACAAAGGGGATTCCCTAAATCTACTGCTTTTGTGTGCATTCTCTCCTTCTCCCTCTTTTCCTTTTTTCTGAAACAAAATGCTGTGAAAGAGAGACTCCAGGAAGGGACCTGTGTGTGTTATGTGTTCAGTCACTCAGTCATGGCCAATTTTTTGCGACTCCATGGAACGTAGCCCACCAGAATCCTCTGTCCATGAAATTTTCTGGGCAAGAATACTGGAGTGGGTTGCCATTTCCTACTCCAGGGGAACTTCCCAACCCAAGGATGGAACCTGCGTCTCTCGAGGCTCCTGCACTGGCAGGGAGGTTCTTTACCACTGAGCCACCTGGGAAGCCCATGAAGGGACCTCATGGTTATCAATTCAAGTTCGAAGCTGAAACACCACTTCACATCTTGCTCCCTAACTGACACTGAGTCTCAAACCACCCATGAGACTGCATCCCTCTGGTTTAGGTTCTCAGTACCTTGGAGTCAAACTAAAAGAGACTGAAACAGGTCTGAGGGTCCTCCTTGGGTCCAGGTGGTGCAGCCATTGTGGCAGTCTAATTGCCTATTAAAGGAGAAAATTTTCAGTGTTCCATATAGGTCTTTCATCACCATCAAATTTCAGGTCTGTGTTTGTGTAGCTTGGCCTTTGCTCACAGTAAGGGGGCAAATCTTTCTTTTGACCATCAAGAAAACAGTATTTTCACAGACCTTTTGACACACAAGAGTCAAGCTGCTCTGGACTCCCCTTCCCCATCAGAATGAAGACGTCTCTAGCTGGAAACCCATACCTTTCCTCCCTAGCCCTTCCTTACCGTTTCAACCCTTCTGGAATAATTATGCCTCCTGGCCATGGCCATGCTTGCAGGATTACCCTCCACTGATATTCCCTCCACTGATTTCTAAGGGCTTCTAGAAACATTGTGAACGAAACACCCAAGTATAGCTCTCTGCTCCCTCATGCTAATGTGATGGAATGGGGTACACAGATTGGATGACCCTCAAGGGCAGCAAAGAACAGCATATATAGGCGAGGACAACATTTCGGAAGCCAAAAAGTGGATATTTTCTTATTTCTTAACTTTCCTACTTTAATAAGAAGATTATTTAGAATAACAGAAAGATCAATAAGAGTTGAATGTGGTCACCCCTGAAAGCTATAACTTTTATTTGAGTAGGGCTGTGTCAGGGGACTGTTGCTTTATCATTATGGCCTGGAAGACTAATTTGACATTTACTGTGAACCTGTCATGCTTTGCTGTTAATAAAAATTCTTAAAGGAAAGACAGAAAGGAAACTTAATCTTGGGCATGGTCAAGCCAGAGAATTATTTTGAGAGGAAGGAGAGGGTGGAAGAGAAACCTGGATTCCTTCCAAAGGTGCAATGGGCCTCGAAAATCAGTCTGGAGAGACTTGTCTAGACAGCTACGGGCTTGAGCCCTCCATGTAAGAGAGAAAGCCTCTTTGCTACAGTTCTGAATTGAGCAAATCTGGGGAGAGGCTATATATTTTAAGGTCACATATCTGCTCCATAAACCAGTTCAGTGGTCCAAATGTTTCAAAGCAAAAATCCTAACTGTAAAATCTCTTTGCTATTATTGTGGTTATATGATGCAGCCCTTAATTTAATTGAAACAAGGGCATAGAATGACTGCACACAGGTACAGAGCCGTCTAAATACTGGGTAAATGTCTTTCCTCCGTCAATGAAGGCAGAACAGCTTCTCAGATATTTCTCCCCCACCATCTCCTCATTAAATTCTTGACCTAAGGAAGTAAGACATGTCAGTAGACAGTTTTATTGGCCCTGTTGAGATGTGTAGAATGTTGCGTCTTCTCTTTATGGGTCTCTTGGTAATTGACTGTGCTTGTAAAGTTGTAAGAAAGCCCATCTCGTGGTGAGACTTTCTTGTCCTTTTCCAGCCTCCAGCAAGCTGAAGGCGAAGCCATGAACAAGTAGGTTGATGTGGTTTTGGTCCACAAGGCTCTCTTGCTTCTGACATAATCGAAAGCTGGGGACTTGATGGGCTGGAATATGTGGGTTTATTTACTTCCAGTTATTTAGTCTAACAGGGACACCTCCGAGTATGGATTGCTACCGTAGGAAGAGCTGTGCTGTGCCTTGGAAAAGCTATTTGTTGATGAAACACTAATTGTAAAATAGTTACCTCAGACAACCCAAATGTAATTACGTTAAGTTTAATTACGTATCATTAATTACATGAAATATTTAAATTGTTATGTTGAATTGTGCTGCACTCATTGCTGTACATTTTTGCTGGTGTGTAGAGCAGATGTGCTTGAGGAGCTTGGATGTCATCCAGAAGTTACTGAGTTCTTAGTGTTTGGATAATCGGGGCCTGATTTATACCATCTATTGAAAAACAATGGCTGCATATTTTCAGTGATGCAGTAATATCAAGTGTAGGGCTGCTGTGACTTATGCTTAGGTGATATTTTGGTAATCATCTCTGGCTGCAAACTTTAAGTTTAATCAACCAAATATAAGGAAGTCAAAAGCCTAATTTCTTATGTAAATCAACATGAGCCAAACAAGCATTTCTTGTTTCTTTTGGGAGAGAGCCATTCCTTTCTCAGCTATGAAACTGACATTTATTTAGGATGCCTGAATTACCAAAGAAGTCCAGCATTAAATCATATGCCTTGTTCTTCAGATATTTACTTAGATTAATACACCATTAGTTAGAAAGTATTTATATACTTCACTTATATCCAGTTCTCTAACTTGATTGAAAGCAAGGTGGAGCTTCTATATAAATGGAAGAGAAGGCAGTCATAGAGACTCACAGTAGATTTTGCTTTTCCAGTATGTGACTAGTACTTATCAGATCTGATACTAAATGCAATGATTGATGTTCAGTTTTGGTTAAACAAACAGAGGCACTGGAGTTTACTCTTTTAAGGCTTTCATATGTACATCCATTTGGAGGACAGCAAAACAGAGAAGCAGTCATTTAAGTAGAAGTGCTGCAGAAAGGAAAAATATGTATGACTTGTGTTTCTGCCAATCAAATGTGTAGTACAATTTAAATGTAAATTTTATTCTTGACTATACAAATACTATACAGTGTTCACAGCAGCTTTGCCCTGTTCAACTCATTTTATTTTAACGAAATTTCACAAAATTTGGAAAAAGAAAATAGTGTCTCATCAGTCATAAGTCATGGCATGTCACTTCCACCATCTTTGGAGGGGATATGTCCTGTAGAAGTTCGTTTTCAGCATGATCTGTGTCTATAATTTGAAGAGTTAACATAAATAATACCATTTGTAGAGATGTGGGTAGACTTAGAGTCTGTTCATATGGAGTTAAGTAAGTCAGAAAGAGAAAAACAAATACTGTGTATTGATGCGTACCTGTGGAATCTAGAAAAATGGTACAGATGAACCTATTCATAGGGCAGGGATGAGACACAAATATGCAGAATGGACTTGTGGACACAAAGGAGATTGGGATTTATTTTTATATATACCCACTGCATGTACAATAGCCAGTGGGAACCTGTTGTATAGCACAGGG
>NW_011494921.1:10176653-10183703 GCF_000754665.1 Bison bison bison | reverse complement strand
ATATCTGAAAAGGAGGGGATATATATATATATATATATATATGGCTGATTCACTTCATTGTATAGCAGAAACTAATACAACATAAAACTACACCCAGTTTATTTTTTTTAAAGCAAATACATAATCATTTTGATGGAGAATTTTTTAAGTTGTATCTCAGATATTTTTGTATTGGTTGGTTGTGTTGTTGGTCATCTAATAAGTAATTGAATTCTATATAAATGGTGTTGACCATGCATGGGCTTCCCAGAAGGTTCTATGGTAAAGAATCTACCTGTCAATGCAGAAGATGCTGGAGATGCAGGTTTGATCCCCGGGTGGGAAGAACCTCTGAAGAAGGAAATGGGAACCCAGTCCAGTATTCTTGCCTGGGAAATCCCATGGACAGAGGAGCCTGGGGGCCTACAGTCCATGGCGTCACAGAGAGTTGGGCGCAGCTGAGCATGCACAGGGTCAGCCATGCTAGAAAGTGCAGTCTATGTGTCAAAGTGTAGGGAGAGGGGAAGAGAGAGGGATGGAGGGAGGTAGAGAATGCGGATAGAGGGGTGATCTCTTCTCACTGAAGGTAGACTTCTGAAGGCTTGTGTTCAGGAAAATCCAAAGAAGTCCACTTTTAGTCACTCCACCCTAGCAGCCTCCCCAGGTCACGTTGAGGGGTGTGGGGGTTGGTTTGTCCCGATTCTCACCCCTTAGGAGAGTTCCCGGCCCTGCCCAAGGCAACTGCCTCTGCATCATCCATGCAGCCTCAGCATACATAATCCACATGACTAGTGGAATAGTTACCTTATCAATTTGTTGTTGTCTTTGCGACCACATGGACTGAGGCCCATCAGGCTCCTCTGTCCATGGGATTTCCCAGGCAAGAATACTGGAGTGGGTTCCCATTTCCTCCTCTAGGGGAACTTCCCGACCCGCGGATTAAACCCACATCTCCTGCATCTCCTGTTTGGCAGGAATATTCTTTACCACTGAGCTGCCTGAGCAGCCTTGTATTATCAATAGATCTGGTGCCATCACTTCATGGGAAATAGATGGGGAAACAGTGGAAACAGTGTCGGACTTTATTTTTTTGGGCTCCATAATCACTACAGATGGTGACTGCAGCCATGAAATTAAAAGACACTTACTCCTTGGAAGGAAAGTTATGACCAACCTAGATAACATATTCAAAAGCAGAGACATTACTTTGCCAACAAAATTCGTCTAGTCAAGGCTATGGTTTTTCCTGTGGTCATGTATGGATGTGAGAGTTGGACTGTAAAGAAGGCTGAGCGCCGAAGAATTGATGCTTTTGAACTGTGGTGTTGGAGAAGATTCTTGAGAGTCCCTTGAACTGCAAGGAGATCAGCCCTGGGATTTCTTTGGAAGGAATGATGCTAGAGCTGAAACTCCAGTACTTTGGCCACCTCATGCGAAGAGTTGACTCACTGGAAAAGACTCTGATGCTGGGAGGGATTGGGGGCAGAAGGAGAAGGGGACGACAGAGGATAAGATGGCTGGATGGCATCACTGACTCAATGGACGTGAGTCTGGGTGAACTCTGGGAGTTGGTGATGGACAGGGAGGCCTGGCATGCTGTGATTCATGGGGTCGCAAAGAGTCGGACACAACTGAGTGACTGAACTGAACTGAACTGACTGTCTTATCTAATTTGAATTGAAGCTTGCCTTCTGAGCTCGGTGAGAAGTTGAGTCTGTCATAAGCCTATTCCTGGCCCAGACCTGGCAGGAGACTTTAGGGCCTCTTTGTCTTCCAGGAGCAACAGGGGTGTCAGAACTCATCTCAGAATCACCCTTCTTTCCTATGACAGTTTCAGGAAATAAGAACAATTTATCCTTGACAGCTTTAGAAACACTATCTCCTAATTTATGCACTACTTCTCCTCGGGTAATTGGGACCCAGACACGTTCTGCATAACAGCCCCTGGCTTTGGGGGGGCCCAGGCTTACCAACTGCTACCCCTGAAGGAGGAAGAGCCAGAGGGTGAGCAGATTGTGCCTTTAATAAAAAAAGAGAGAAGAAAAGAAAAAAGAAATTAGGGGTGGTAAAGAGGTTGGAAGACAAAGGAGGAAGCGTTTGATAGGTCATCTGTCAGGAGGCCTTGATGGAGGCTTGTAGAACAATGAAGTCCCACTTCAAAGTGAACAATGCCATGCTGAGTAGGTGCCAGTTTAATGGAACAAAAAGAAAGAAGACATGTCAGCTATTAAACACATTCATTAAGGGGTGTCTTTTAACCCCTTGGTTTTCCCCACTATTTTTCTTTCCTGAGCAGAATGGAAAAAAAAAATGAATAAGTCTTTCAAAGCAAGAGGGAGGTATAAGGTTGCCAACTTTCTGGAACGTCAAGCAGAAATATTTGCATTAATTAAATATTTATTGTTGGAGCAGAAGTTGTGTAGAGCATGGAAATCAGGTACGATTCTTGATGGTTTCATCTAATCTCACGTTTGAAATTTTCAGCGGAGTAGCCTCCACCACCCCACAACTTTATTTTCATTTTCAATTATATTCAAAAGAAAGCAGGATCCGATGCTTAATTTGAAGTTGGAGAGAATAGAAAAATGAAAAGATTTCAGGTTTTAAAACTATGATTCTCAGGCAGGAAGCAGAACAAAAAGGGGGCATTTTCACATCTAGGTTTTTGTGATAACTAAAGGAAAAAGAGCCAAGAGAAAAATTTAATTATGTGCTGTTAGTTCACAAATGATCTCTCATCTTGAAAGTGTCTGATGTGCTGTGTCTGTGTTATGAATTTAGAGATGAAAGAATAAATATCAAAATGTAATAAGAATATCAGACTCTAAGAAATTCCATGTGAGTTTAGAACAGTGAGCTACTCAGCCTTGGATTCTGTCTTTGGCAGTGGAACAGAGTACGGCTTTTTCTTTTGTGAACGTCTCAAATAATGAAAGATTTGATCAAAACTAGTATTTTCAATATCTGATCCATTCACTGGATGTTCCTGCTGAAGGCTTATGTTTCTATAAGTGACGAGCAGTTTGCCTTTTTGTCATAAGTCAGTTTAGTTGGAATAAGGGCTACGAAAAATCACTTTGTGCTCAACTCTTGTGTCTTCAGCTAGATATGAGGGTCTTGTGGTCATGATCTGTGTCTCATGTCTCTTTTGCCACCCTCCAAATTGGGTAATACATGGTGCATATGTTGATTGGTCTGTTTATTCACTCCTTTATTTGGAAATATTTATATTGAGTCCATGCTGTACTAGGCAGGGTTCTTTTTAATTAATTTTTACTGGAGTATTGTTGCTTTATAATGTTGTATTGGTTTGTGCTATACAGCAAATTGAATCAGCTGTATGTTTACTTATATCCCTTATTTGGGGGATTTCCTTCCCGTTTAGGTTACCACAGAGCGTTGAGTAGCGTTCCCCGTGCTATTCAGTAGTTCTCATTAGTTATCTGTTTTATACACAGTATCAATTGTGTGTATATGTCAGTCCCAGTCTCCCAATTCTTCTCACTCCCTTTTCCCCCCTTGGTGTCCATACGTTTGTTCTCTACCTGTGTCTCTATTTCTGCTTTGCAAACAGCTTCCTCTGTACCATTTTTCTGGATTCCTCATATATGCATTAATGTACAATATCTGTTTTCTTCTTTCTGACTTACTTCGCTCTCTTTGACAGCCTCTAGGTCCATCCAGGTCTCTAGGCAGGGTTCTGGATGCTGGACTTTCATTAGAACATCGAACAGATAAATCCCCCACGTCAATGGCCTTATCACTCTAGCAGGAGAGAACGCACAGCGGAGAACACATAGCAGATAAACCAAGAAAATAACGTAGGTGTTGGAAGTGCCTTGATGAAAAATAAAGTATGCTAAGGGAATGAAGAGTGATGTGGCTGCTGTCGAGGTCTGGAGGTCAGGAAGAGCCTCTTTGAGAAAATAACAGCTGAGGTGATGGGATACAGGCTCTGGTGAAGACCTTGCATTTGTAGGTGGCAAGATGACACAACCCCTTTTGTCTATTGCCATCTTTTAAATTTTATAAACTGGTTTAGGGCTGATTTCAAAGAAATGAATTGTACTTTTCAAGTAAAAGCTTTCAGCTCTCCACTCTTGCTGATATCATTGTAACCTGTTCAAAGCCCCAAATTATTCCAGGGCCAGGGAGTATGGCAAGAATGGGGATGGAGCACCAGAATGAGGTGCCTGATGGCCTGTCTTCAGGTGAAGGGTGGCCGCTCCTCAGTGAAATCAGAATGTATCTTAATGCTGCCTCTATTATGTTCAATGTATATAAGGATGGAGATTAAGCAAAATCAGTGTTGGAAAATCATTAATTGTCCATAATTAGGTCTCTTTCCTATATATATTTATAACATTTGAATAGTACATTGAACCTACATGTATGTGATTTTCAAAGCTACTAGGCTATAGTCACCTGCCCTCTCAGTAAACATTACACTAAAGTGTAACTGTTATATCTTAACTTTCTAAGTAAAATGCTGTCACTTTGGCTAAGAAAAACATTTTGTGTTTTCATCCAGAGGTTACCTATCAGGGTCTTTGACATTGTTTTGTTTTGTTTTTCCTTTCTTTATGCTCTCAATGGAAACAGTGATTACATAGTATATCAGAGCTTATATTTATCATTAGTTTAGTGACCCCTGCTGGGAGACCTAAGATAATCATCCTTAAATTCAAAGTTGGGGTTCCAGCCAAACAGATGGCTTAAGCCTCAATCGTGAGTTCTTGGGAACCCAGGATGTTGATTTTGCAAATCAATCAGCATTTCTAATACTGGAAGCTGATCATTCCTTAGAAGGGAATAGCCCTTGTTGTATGACTAAAAGTGTGACCAGTTACGGAAGAGACATGTTTAGAATTAGCACATCCTTCCTGGTTATTTGTCTCTGCTCCCTCGTATTCTTAGTTCTGTTTTGTGTTATTTACCAAGTGGCTCTTCTTGCTCTCTTTCCGACATGCCTCAAAAAAAATCAAAAGGTACAGATAATGTTGTTCTTAATCAAAACCATTTTCCCCCATCACAATAGCATTATTCAATATCATATGCCAACCTTTTTACCCTCACATTTGCAGAACTAAACTTTTGAAAAGAAAGTAAACACCCCCACAGAGCAGAGGCCTTATATCATTATTTTCATGAATATTTAAAGAGCCAGATGCACTTTTGTCAAAGTGTAGGTTTTTATTCATGTCAACCCTGCAAGTTTATAGATTATCCCCATCTGCATCCCAGACTATGTTGTCATCACAAGTTGGTTAAGATAAACCAGTATGAATAGTGTCCACAACCCAACAATTATCTCTGTGCAAAATATGAAAAGAGTAATACTTTAATCATTCTTATGTTTTGGGATGACATCAAATTAGGAAAAAATACTCATATTAAAAGGTATGTGAGTTGCTCGAAATGACCTAAGAATATTCAATAATAGTATTTTTAGATATTTATTTTAAATATTTGTATTAAGAGTGATATATGTGTATATACATTGTAGTTTATAGGTTAGTTACTGTAAGATGTCAATAGGTAAACTCTCAATTACCTAGAATCTAACTCTTTGAATATTTCAACTATCTAGTAACTACCTTTGCTTCATCTACTCCACTTTTTATTGGAAATAGTTACAGAGGGAAATACCAAACAAGATAATATAAGCACAAAATCATTTTATCTCCCTCCCCTTCCTTCCTTCTTATGCTTACCATTTTTACTTTTTCACCCAGTTTTAAGAAGACCAATGCTCCTGTCCTCTAAGTGGATGGTGTCTTTTATTTTTAAATTTCATTTGTGGGTTGAAAGGATGTAGTGATAGTTGTTACATGATAACTGTCCTTTGCATTTTTAAACTAAAGTCAACACTTCATTTGGATTTCACCAGTTTTTTTTATTAATATCCACTTTCTGTAAAAATTGAGTCTAGCGTGCTAGACTAGTTTAGTTTAGACTAGATAACTAGTTTAGTTATCTAGTTGTAATGTTGCCTTAGTCTTGTCTAGTCAGTAATAATCTTTAAGTCTTTTCTGTGTTTTTTTTTTTTTTCCCATTACCTTATACTTTTGAGGAGTACTAGTCAGGTATTTTTGTAGAGTGCCCTATAGTTTGGGATTGTCTAATGTTTAGCTCATGTTTAGACTGATGTTATGTTTTCTGAGGAAGATCCCACAGCCGTGAAATGTCCTTCCTGTAACTTTGTATCCGGAGGCATATTTGTCTCCATGCATTGCACTGGTGATGTTAGCCTTCATCACTTGGGTACGGTAGTATTTGCTAAGTTTTTCTCTATTAAATTTCTCATTTTCTCTTGTGTTTCTCTATTTTGAGGAGGTGAGTCACTAAGTCTGGCTCATCATCAAAGAATGAGTGAGATAAGGGGTCTTTTTGAAACCTGGGATATACAGCTTGATGAGGGAGAAAGTAGAGAATGGGAATAGGTATGCCTAGGTTTGAGTCTCATGGGTAATCTTTCGCTGAAGACTTGAGACATGGAAGAAGACACATTGTTTCTTGAAAGTGGGTAGAGTAGGATAGGGCAAACCCTTTTACCTCATCTGTTAATCTTCAAAGCTGATAGTGCCTCCATTAGGTTCTGGGTACTATGGCCAAGGACTGAGCTCATCTGTAACAGCAGTAGCTGGACTGCCCTGGCATCCTGTAACAGCTATGGCTGGACTGCCCAGGCATCCTGTAACAGCTATGGCTGGACTGCCCAGGCATTCTGTAACAGCTATGGCTGGACTGCCCAGGCATCCTGTAACAGCAGTGGCTGGACTGCCCAGGCATCCTGTAACAGCTGTGGCTGGACTGCCCAGGCATCCTGTAACAGCAGTGGCTGGACTGCCCAGGCATCCTGTAACAGCAGTGGCTGGACTGCCCAGGCATCCTGTAACAGCAGTGGCTGGTCTGCCCAGGCATCCTGTAACAGCTATGGCTGGACTGCCCAGGCATCCTGTAACAGCTATGGCTGGACTGCCCAGGCATCCTGTAACAGCAGTGGCTGGACTGCCCAGGCATCCTGTAACAGCTATGGCTGGACTGCCCAGGCATTCTGTAACAGCTATG
>NW_011494921.1:10175166-10175457 GCF_000754665.1 Bison bison bison | reverse complement strand
TAACAGCTATGGCTGGACTGCCCAGGCATCCTGTAACAGCAGTGGCTGGACTGCCCAGGCATCCTGTAACAGCAGTGGCTGGACTGCCCAGGCATCCTGTAACAGCAGTGGCTGGACTGCCCAGGCATCCTGTAACAGCTATGGCTGGACTGCCCAGGCATCCTGTAACAGCAGTGGCTGGACTGCCCAGGCATCCTGTAACAGCTATGGCTGGACTGCCAAGGCATCCTGTAACAGCAGTGGCTGGACTGCCCAGGCATCCTGTAACAGCAGTGGCTGGACTGCCCAGGC
>NW_011494921.1:10144267-10175036 GCF_000754665.1 Bison bison bison | reverse complement strand
CACATTGCCACTGTCGCTGTCCCCAGTGTGTAAACCTTGCCGTGTCCCACTTGCTGGTGTACCACTGACCAAAGCAAATCACATGACCACGTCCAGACTTGGTATTAGAGGCACCAGGCAAGAAGTGGAAACCCAATGGCGTGATTCACTGGAAAGCCTTCATGCAACAGTCTAGCATTTGCACAGCAAGTACCTGGTTAAATTTGAAAGTAGAACCCAATTTAACCCTGTTTTAGTACTAACTCCATTGTAGCATAATATGCTACTGTTTCATTTGCTAAAGCAGGAAATCTAACTCACCTGTTAGAATTTTAGTAACAAAGATTTACATAGAAAAGAAAGATTTACGTAGAGCTTTTGGTTTAACCTTGTAGATACTTATCAAATTCTGTAAACTTATTCTTTCCTTAGCATTTTACTACCTTACATTACTGAAGAAGTAAAAAAGGGATGGAATAGGAATCAGTCAGCCTGGGTTCTGTGTCTAGTTTTGACAATATGGGTGGATAACCTTCGGCCAGTGATTGACCTTTCCTGACCTTAGTTTAATTATCTATACAATGAGGACATTCAATGGCTTTTACAGATTAGTCACCTTTAGAAGTCCTTTGATGTATTCTTTATTTTTAATTCACATATTTTTTTCCTTTATCAACTCTTATTGTTTAACAGAACAAGCTGGATACATAAGTCTAACTAGATCCAAGAATGAAATGGTTAGCAGAGGTAGTTAGGTTGGTGCTTAACCTATGTGGGGATCAAACCCTACCTCGGTTAACCTACTTAGGGAACCATCATAGGCAGCGGCAGAAATGGCTTCAAATCCTGACCCTATCACTTATAAGCATTGAGGTCCCTGAGTCTGTCTGCAAGTGGTAGGTAGTAGCTTTGAAAATGAAGTGTAAGTGTTGGTCTCTCAGTCGTGTCCAACTCTTTGTGACCCCATGGACTGTAGCCTGCCAGGCTCCTCTGTCCATGGAATTCTCCAAGCAAGAATACTAGAATGGGTTGCCATTCCCTTCTCCAGGGGATCTTTCCAAGCCAGGGATCGAACCCACATCTCCCGCATTGCAGGAAGATTTACCACCTGAGTCAGCAGGGAAACCCCATAAGTATCTCATAGAGTTTTGAGGTTAAACAGAGTTAAACAGAGACAGATGAAGTACCCAGTAAGGCATGCATCATATAGTAAGTGCTTAATAAATGGTGTCTGCCACTATTTTTAGGGTAACTGCTATTTGATAGTAACAGTAAATCAGACAAATAAATGCTTTATGCCGTAGTATGTAAAATGATATCCTCTGCTAATCAATATATGTATGTAAGTGATTAGTGTCCAAAACGTCTGTCTCATATCTGAGAAAGTTTTATAAGCCAGACTTCACTCCTAGGAGATGGATTTATGGGATTTTTTCAGTCCATTTTACAGATAACTGAAGACAAATCTTTTTATGACATGTCTTGGTTCTGGGGTCGGTGTCCACAGACAGAGCAAGGTAGGAACAGCCATGTTTCTGTCTCAAGTCTAAAGGTAGATCCAGTGGTAGCTGATTTATTTTTTCTTCCTTTCTTTCTCTCACTCCATCCCTTCATTCTTTCTTTCCCTTCCTTCCTCTCTCTTTTTCTTTGCTTTTCAGAGTTATTGGGCCTTCATTCCCATAGCTTAGCATGTAGAACCTGACCTGTGTTACTCAGTGATCTTTTCCTAGCGGTTGATTTTTTTTGCCTTGAATTGAAGACATTTTAGGGTTATAAAATTTATCTTCCTAACTAGATTGTAGTATATGCCTCGAGGATAGAGAAAGCATTTTTAATATCTTTGTTTTTTCCAAGTACTTACTACAGAAACGTGAGCATAATATATCCTCTAATAGTTTTTTTAATGTAGCCCAAAGAGATCTGAGAATCAGTGAAATTCAACAGCAAATAAATTCAGCCAACATTCTATGCTAGACATAACATAATGCATTTAATTTATGGATGGGCTTTAATTCCCTTAACACCATGGTTTTAAATTTCTGCCTTTGAAAGAATACTTTAATCACATGTATTGCCCATTTTTACTTTCACTAGAGCTAATCATTAATGCCAAAACTATCCTTGCCCTATAATTATGCGAAAAGAAGTATGCCTACATTACATAAGATGGCAAAATGAAGGCAAATGCTAAAATGTCTGATTTTGAGCCTGTGATAAGGCTCAAAGTATATGGAAAAATGTTCATAAGCCATATAACAATAGCAGTTATTGAAGGAGGTGTTATGTTGTTCTGCCATCCTTGGTTCTGTGATCGTCCTATTTTTATTGGTATTATTATAAACCATCATCATCAATTTATTGTGGTTCAACTTAGAAAAACCTTCACCCTGCTCATTTCCAAAGTTACTTCTCGCTATTAAAGAAGGGAAAATGCTTTCTTTGGTGATAAAACCATTGGAAACTTCTCATAAGATATTGAGGGCAGAATGAAACATCGCCGACACATTCTCCTCTCTCATTTGCTTTCTGACAAATTGGAAAAGAAAAAAAAAATGCCTTCCTCAGGAAACTGCTTCACTCTGTTGTTTTTGATTTTCCACATGAAAGGATTCTATTTAAGCACAGGAGGGTCTAGGAAGGCTGGCTTCTTGTGGAGCAGGTATATTCATACTTCTCCCCCTACAACTTGTAGCCTGATCCACTGCAATTATTTCAGTAGTCAGCATACTCTGAGATTCTGAAAACAAATAAATCAAATGCTTTTTAAAGTCAAAGCTAGAGCTAAATATAGAACAAACAAAAAGAAGGTATTTACTGCACACAATGTCTTCCCATGTAAGTGTGTGTCGACTACACAGATGGGCCTTAAAGGGTAACAGTGATGCAGACAGCTCGCCATGCCTTGGATGGACTGTGAGCTCTTGACGATACTGATCAGCCTTTGCCCTTTACACTGACATCAGAAACTCCACCTCCTTCCCCAAGCCCCTAGCCTGCCCCAGGCTGCTGGAGTCTGTGTGACAGCACGGCAAGATTAACGCTAAGAAACACACAAAAGGCAGAAATCAAACGGCACTGCTGCCATCTTATTGGCTGGCGTCCTCCTGGGATGATCTGTAATCATTGCTTTAGCTTAGAAACCAGCCTCCTGGTCTTCGGAGTAGTAGCGAAGCCCCAAGCCTTGGGGGGTCCCTTTTGTCCCTTCTGTTGTTTATAAGAGTTGATTCATTTTGCCATCTATTTTAATAGAGATATTGGTTTTGCCTTTCTGTTGTTGGTTTAAAATTTTGGAGAACATAAAGCGGAGCAATGAACAGAGAACAAACTCTGACTCCTTAAGATTTATTTTCAGGTCAACAGTGTTAAATTTCTTCCAACTCAACATACAAGAAGCCTTAAAATGATAAACTGTTGTCCTTTTAAAAATTATGCTCAAGTTTTAGCATGAAAGGATGTTAGAAGAAAATCATTATCATCTCTGTGTGTTTACAAAGAACATACACGAATATATGCACACATAGTCAGGAAAGGAGTTCTTTAAGAATTTCATGCCATGAGAGATTTAATTAACCTTTCCACTAGGAAACCAATTCTGCTCACTGCCTTCATTATCCCTTTTTTTTTGTTTCCATCCCATGACACTCACATGTTATTCCTTTCCTCTTCTTTTATTGCAACCCCCGCGCCACCATCCTTTTGGCCCATTCTTTCATGAATGATTCTTTTGTTAAATCTGCCAGCTGGTGTTGGAGTCCCTTATTCCTCTCCATTTCCCGCACAAACAACCTTACTTCCATACTTCAGTTTTTGCTGTTACCTGCTTTACCGCATCCTCTACTTCTTCTCAACTCTTAATTGAAAAAGACATTTTGACCCAGGAGTATAAGGTCAGTTGAAACGTTTGACAGTCTATAAGGAATGAAGCTCTGAAATATTATTCTTCCCACAGGGCATAGCAATTTATAGTAAATCAGTGTTATTTATGAACATAAAACCAAAGGAAACCCGCTACCAAAAACATTTATTGAGTGGTGATATGAAGGAGTTTATAATTATAATTATCATCCTAATTTTACCATTATTGTGTTTCATTTTGAGTTTTGGATATTAAAAGAGACTCAAGAATGCAGAAAATATACCCTCCTGCAAATATTGAGGGGAATATTTAAATTTCATGCAAATCAGTGTTACATATTTGATAGTGTGCTCATTCTCAAGCAAACTTTTAGAAGTTATCTTTTTTTGTTGTTGTTGATGATTTATAGCTGTTCCCAACTGTATTTTCTCCTATCTGTTGTTGGAAAAAAAAAAAAAGAGTAAGAATGTATATTCATATAGCCCTCTTGCTTGTAATGCCTAGACATGTTGGCTGCTAAGTAACAGAATGCTACCAGGAAGCAGGGCCCATAGTGGGTATTTCTGATCTAGCAGAAAAGCAGAAACCTCCACAGGAGAGAAGTTTTCTGTGTTTTCCTGCACTTTTGCTGAACCAAACAGAATTATTATTGCATGACAAAATACCACTTAGCCTTATGGAACTTCCTGGCTGTTTCAGTTTAATCACAGCTGTAAAGAATCCATAAGTCTTGCTTGGTTACTTCCATAAGACAACATGTTGGGTTTATTTCCCCTGAATCAAAGCTTGGTTATCCAGGATCCCAATGCCTTTGGCTTTTCCAGGGTTATTAAAGTTCATCTTATCAGCTACTTGAACTCTGAGGTGTTAATTTCTGATATCTTGCATTCTAACAGATTTTTTTTAATGCTTAAATCTTGGGTAAACAGGAATAATTAACAAAATTGCTCAGAATTCCACTTGTATAAAAAAAAATTACTCCTCATAACCATAACTGTTAATTAAAATAAGTGGGGTACATGCAAGTGTTAAGCATCATGACCAGGTCAGAGAGGTGTGGATCATCCTTGAAACATTTCCTGAGTGACCACTACATGCTAAGATAAGGAGTCTTGGTATTACAGAAAATGAGTTACCGTCCCGGCCTTGTGATACATTGGAAGAGAAATATACACAGATAGTTAACATTGTGGGTCTTGAAGTAGAGCAGAAGGAGTGTTTTGGGAAGACAGAGGAGGAAGCAACCAATGAGGCCTGTGGGAATCAAGTGGCTTCAAAATGAAAAGTTTCCAAGGGAGAGAAGGCAGGTCTTTTCTTGGGTTTCCCAGGTAATTCTCACTTACCCACCAATGCAAATCACTGTTGTATACGGAAGCCTTCCTGGACGACTCTATCCAAATGAACATCCTTCATCGTATATTCTTTTAGCTCCTTTCCTTCAGAGGACTTATCTCAGTTTTAAGTCTATATTTGAACAGTATTGTGTAATACTTTAACAGACATTGCTACCTTTCATATCATTAGACTTTTAGTTCGTCAAGGAAGGGATATAGCAGTTGCATTCATAATATCCCTCTGAAAGAGTACAATGCCTTGCACACAGCAAGAACTTACTAAATGTTGAATGAAGGCGTGAATGGACTTGCAAATCATGCCGTTTAGTTAGCCACCTTCCCTCCTTTCAGAGTATGTTGGCCAACCTCCTATTCCATGTTGTTGATATTCCTAAAAGACAGAAAAAATGTGTTTATACTGCCTTTCCTACATCTACTAAATATATTCTATTATAAATCTAAATCTATCAGAAACATTCTGTAGCTTTAGCCTTTTGCCTAGTATATGTAACATGAAGAGAAGCACTTTTTTAAAATGTTTATTTATTTGACTTCATCCAGTCTTAGCTGTGGCTCATAGACTCTCTGGCAATGGTGTGTGGGCTTAGCTGGTTCAGTGGCATGTGGGATCTTAGTTCCCTGACCAGGGATCGAACCCACATCCCCTGCATTGCAAGGTGGATTCTTAACCTCTGGACCACCAGGGAAGGCGCTAAAGAAAAGCACTTTTAGATGAATTATCTGAACAGTTAAAATACAGGGGGAAAAAAGTCACTAGTTAGTTCTTCAGTTCAGTTCAGTCGCTCAGCCATGTCTGACTCTTTGCGACCCCATGAATCGCAGCACACCAGGCCTCCCTGTCCATCACCAACTCCCGGAGTTCACTCAAACTCATGTTCATCGAGTCAGTGATGCCATCCAGCCATCTCATCCTCTGTCGTCAACTTCTCCTCCTGCCCCCAATCCCTTCCAGCATCAGGGTCTTTTCCAATGAGTCAACTCATCGCATGAGGTGGCCACAGTATTGGAGTTTCAGCTTTAGCATCAGTCCTTCCAATGAACACCCAGGACTGATCTCCTTTAGAATGGACTGGTTGGATCTCCTTGCAGTCCAAGGGACTCTCAAGAGGCTTCTTCAACACCACAGTTTAAAGCATCAATTCTTCAATGCTCAGCTTTCTTCACAGTCCAACTCTCACATCCATACATGACCACTGGAAAAATCATAGCCTTGACTAGACGGACCTTTGTTGGCAAAGTAATGTCTCTGATTTTTAATATGCTATCTGAAGTGAAGTGAAGTCGCTCAGTCGTGTCCGACTCTTTGCGACCCCATGGACTGTAGCCTACCATCCATGGGATTTTCCAGGCAAGAATGCTGGAGTGGGTTGCCATTTCCTTCTCCAGGGGATCTTCCTGACCCAGGGATTGAACCCAGGTCTCCTGCATTGCAGGCAGACGCTTTACCGTCTGAGCCCCCAGGGAAGCTTGGTCATAATTTTCCTTCCAAGGAGTAAGCGTCTTTTAATTTCATGGCTGCAGTCACCATCTGCAGTGATTTTGGAGCCTGGAAAAATAAAGTCTGACACTGTTTTCACTGTTTCCCCATCTATTTCCCATGAAGTGATGGGACCAGATGCCATGATCTTAGTTTTCTGAATGTTGAGCTTTAAGCCAACTTTCTCACTCTCCTCTTTCACTTTCATCAAGAGGCTTTTTAGTTCCTCTTCACTTTCTGCCATAAGGGTGGTATCATCTGCATATCTGAGGTGATTGATATTTCTCCCGGCAATCTTGATTCCAGCTTGTGCTTCTTCCAGCACAGCATTTCTCATGATGTACTCTGCATAGAAGTTAAATAAGCAGGGTGACAATATACAGCCTTGACATACTCCTTTTCCTATTTGGAACCAGTCTGTTGTTCCATGTCCAGTTCTAACTGTTGCTTCCTGACCTGCATACAGTTTCTCAAGAGGCAGTTCAGGTGGTCTGGTATTACCATCTCTTTCAGAATTTTCTACAGTTTATTGTGATCCACACAGTCAAAGGCTTTGGTATAGTCAATAAAGCAGAAATAGATGTTTTTCTGGAACTCTCTTGCTTTTTCCATGATCCAGCAGATGTTGGCAATTACATTGACCTAATTACAGTGCCTGGAATTCTCCTTGAGTCTATGAATACATTACAATGGGGAGTGGGAATAGGGATTTATGTTTATTAAGGACTTACTTTATGTAAGATTTCATATTATCCCTTTAGCTTATGTTAATCACATTTAATTTCTACTACAACAAAAGACTTAGGCATTCTGTTCGCCCCCTTTTGGAAAGAGGTATACTGATGTCTAGGCAGTTAAATGGTATTTCTCCAGCTCACAGTAACCAAGTGGCCAAAGTAAATGTCAATCCCAGGTCAGTTTGATCCTAAAGACATTTTCTTTCCATTATTCTACTCTTCTCATCAGCCTTTCCTACCTGAATCCTGAGAGCTTTTTTTCTATATATCAGCTATTTTCAGATTCCAATTTTGCCAGTCAGGGAGATGGTGTGTCAGTTGCAAACACAAAAATATTTCAATATTCATCTATTTGATTGATACAAGTGAGATCCTTTATTCTCAATAGTCATAACATTAGGCATAAGTGTTTCAGAAGTAGAAAATTGTTGCTTTGTTTCTAAGGAGAGGGGAGAAACTGTGCTTTGCTGCTTTCCTGAAGCAGGGAGCCTTTCTGCCTGGTCATCTTTGTCAGCATATATGGAATATTGAGGACTCATTACTAGTTCTGACTCAGAATGGGGACCGTCAAGATGCGCCCACAGTGAATACACTGGGCTGAATTACATTCAAGTTTTCTTTTTTTTTCAACCTGCTTGTTCAACAATGTGAGGACAAGTTGAGGAGACAGTGTTAAATTCACACCAGAACGTAGGGGTTAGTGCCCCTTTTTTTGTGGCTTCTAACAGGTAAACATAACTTTCACAGTTTAGAAGAAGCAACCTTCCTCTTAGACGAAAATGCTGTTATTATGGCATTTCTATTATTTCAAGCCTAATTTTATCTCACTTAAATCCAGAGGGTGAATTAATGTTTTAATTAATGGCATATGCTAGAGACTTTGAGAAACTGGTAACTCAATTTGCACTAAAAGCATTTAACTCTGTGAAACGCACCCCAAACTTGTCGCTGCTATCAGCACAGACAGGGCAATTTGCTAATGGGGTTTCCATTTGCGGCAGTTTATGGACTGCCTAACTTTAACCAATTTACTCACCCAGGCACTTCCAAATATGAGCCCATCAATGAGAATGAAACATTGTTGGATTTTAATTCAATAAGGGAGCACATTACCTATTTAGAACATAAATAAATAGGAACGTCCTATCAAACTGACATTCACTCTATAGACCAGTTACTGGTGATGCAAAAGTGAGCAGAACAACAACAGCCAACAATTCTGCTGTGAGGAAACAGAGCATTCACTGGGAGAAACAGGCATGAGTTTAAAGGGTTTGGAGGCAAATGCTTTCCAGGCTCAGGAACAAGACAATGGGATGGGAGGAATCCTTGTATATTCAGGGAACATGAAAGAAGGTTGTGGGCCTGGAGAACCAAGAACGAGAGGAAATCCTGTGAGGGTTGAGACTGGAAAGGAAAGCAGGAGCTGGAACATGCAGGGCATTGCAGGGAATTGCTGTGGTCTGAACGTTTGCGTCCCCCAAATTCATATGTCAAAACCCTAATGCTCAGTATGATGCCATTATGAAGTAAGGTATTTGGGAGGTACTTAGGTCATGATGGTGGAGCCCTCACGAATGGTGTTAGTGCCCTTATTAAAGAGACCCCCCTCCTACCCCATGTCTAGAACTCCCTAGTTCACTTTGACCATGTGAGGACACAGAATGCCCATAGTCTGAAACCTGGAAGAATCTTCTTAGCAAAACTTAAGACTGTGTTGGAACTCTGATTTCAGATTTCCAACCTCCAGAACTGTAAAAATTATATTTCTTTTTGCAAGGCAGCCAGTCTGCAGCATTTTGTTCTTGCTTGTGCTCAGTCACTTCAATCATGTTGGACTCTTTGTGACTCCATGGACTACAGCCCACCAGGCTCCTTTGCCCATGGAATTTTCCAGGCAAGAATACTGGAGTGGGTTGCCATGCCCACCTTCAGGGGGCATGCCTTCCCCACCTGCACTGAGCCCACATCTCCTGAGTATCCTGCATTGCAGGCAGATTCTTTACTGCTGAGCCACTGATTATAGCAGCCCAAATGGATTAAGGTGGAATGTATGCACTTCGTTTTTCAGCTGAAAAAAAAAAAACAAAACAGCATCTGCTATGAGGTGCTATTCTGAGATATAGAAATGAACAAAACTGATGAATCCCTGAGAAGACAAATAATTGACAGTTAAACCCTTAAGTAGAGACTATGTCAGGTGGTAAGTGTTATGAAGAAAACTAAAGCGGGGAGGGGGATGAAAAGAAACTGAGCAGAAGAGTCCCTGGTTTATAGAGTGGCTGGGGGGATGAGATGACCTTTGAATAGAGATCTGAGTTTGGCCCTGTTAAGGATTTTAGGCTTTCTTCCTCAGAGGAGGTACTGAGTCACTGAAGGTTTTAAACCAGAGAGGTTGCATGATAAGAACACCTCCCTGAAAGGATCAACCTGGCTGTCAGATCAGATCAGATCAGTCACTCAGTCGTGTCCGACCCCATGAATCGCAGCACGCCAGGCCTCCCTGTCCATCACCAACTCCCGGAGTTCACTCAGACTCACGTCCATCGAGTCAGTGATGCCATCCAGCCATCTCATCCTCTGTTGTCCCCTTCTCCACCTGCCCCCAATCCCTCCCAGCATCCGAGTCTTTTCCAATGAGTCAACTCTTCGCATGAGGTGGCCAAAGGACTGGAGTTTCAGCTCTAGCATCATTCCTTCCAAAGAAATCCCAGGGCTGATCTCCTTCAGAATGGACTGGTTGGATCTCCTTGCAGTCCAAGGGACTCTCAAGAGTCTTCTCCAACACCACAGTTCAAAAGCATCAATTCGTCGGCGCTCAGCCTTCTTCACAGTCCAACTTTCACATCCATACATGACCACAGGAAAAATCATAGCCTTGACTAGATGGACCTTTGTTGGCAAAGTAATGTCTCTGCTTTTGAATATGCTATCTAGGTTGGTCATAACTTTCCTTCCAAAGGAGTAAGCGTCTTTTCATTTCATGGCTGCAGTCACCATCTGTAGTGATTTTGGAGCCCAGAAAAATAAAGTCTGACACTGTTTCCACTGTTTCCCCATCTATTTCCCATGAAGTGGTGGGACCGAATGCCATGATCTTCATTTTCTGACCTGGCTGTAGCGTACAAAAAAAAGATGAGAACAGGGAACAGTAGAAGCCTGGAATCCATAAGAGAATTACAGCAGTTACCTAGAAGGAGACAGTGATAGATCAGACCATGTTGGTGCAGGGAATGTGGCTGAATATGGCTGTTTCATCACTGGAAATGGTTCTTAATTACACATGCTCCTAATGCTGTTTTTAAAAAGTGTTCTTAACTGGGAATAAAAAAAAATAATTTCAAGTTTTGTCTGTTTCACCTTAAGCCGCTGTTATATTTTATAGTTTTTCTATCAAAGAAAGTCATGATTCCTGGGTTTTCTACCTTTTAAGCTTTTGTAAAAACACATATAAAATAAATATTTGAAATATGTAAAGTGCTATATCATGTAAGGGGTAAGCAGTTGTGATACTGCAGCAGATAGATTGAACGCTATAAATAACTGTTCTTCCAGACTGAAGGAATATGCAGCTTTCTATTCTCTGCAGTTTGCAGGGTGAGTACAGAAGCTGTTACAAAGAAACACACTGTATTAAACTATTTATGTTGCAGTTTAGATAGTATATGCATGTGGGTGGTGGTGGTGTTTACTTGTTACATTGTGTCCAATTCTTGTGACCCACCATGGGTTATAAAACCTGCCAGACTCCTCTGTCCAAGGGATTTCCCAGGCAAGAATACTGGAATGGGTTGCCACTTCCTCCTCCAGGGGATCTTTCCCACCCAGGGATCAAACTATTGTAGATGGTTTCTTGCATTGCAGACAGATGCTTTACCAGTGAGCCACCAGGAAAACCCATATGTATATGACTTAATATCAATGAAATATTGATCTAACTCAACTAAGAAAATATCTGTATTGCAACAATTTCTAAACCATAGCCTAAGTTCAAACCTACATTTAGATGTAGAGCTAAGTATTCTGAAATAGTTTGTAACCCCTCCAAGAGATTCTTTTGAGACTCTCTAAAGAACCACAGTGACAGGTAGGGGAGGAAAGTGTATCCCTAGATGTCAAGGCCCTTCTGGGCAAGAATTCCACTACAGTCCCTTTGCAGAACCCATAGATCAAGAACATTTCTCTATACTGAGTCAGGGACTAAGAAGAGTCTTTCATATGTGCATCTAAGGTTGAAAAAAATTCACACAGCCCTGGTGAAAAAAACAACCAATAGAATTTTTATATGCAAATTATATGAATGCATTTGAATAAAATTGGACTGGTATCTTAGTTGCTAAGAATTGCTAATTTCCAACTTAAAGTAAAACATGCATATAGTTCACCTCCGTACCATGTTATTTTGCTTCCAAAGGGGGTTTTGCCACTGATGTGTTGATTTTATGTTTTTTTTTTTTTTTTAACTTTACAATATTGTATTGGTTTTGCCATATATCAACATGAATCCACCACAGGTATACACATGTTCCCCATCCTAAACCCTCCTCCCTCCTCCCTCCCCGTACCATCCCTCTGGGTCATCCCAGTGCACCAGCCCCAAGAATCCAGTATTGTGCATCGAATGGCACACACACACAAAACAAACAAAGAAAACACTTCATTTATTGGCTCTGCCAGTAAATGCTGTAAATTCCTCTGACCATTTATTAAAATAAACATTTTGGACAGGTTGATTTGTTAGCTTTGAGGTGAGGTTGTTTTCGGTAGATATCTGACCTTTGCTAGTTATTGAGTGGACAAATGAAATGAAGCGCATGAATCGAAGCAGTGAAGAAGATGGGGGGTTGTGAGTCTGATGGAATCACAACCAGTAATTTTGAAATGTGACTGAATTCTTCTCACAATTAAAATCTTTCATTCTGCTCCTTCAAAGCTAATTTCTTTCTTGTTTTTCTGAATAGTTGCTTCCATTAATCTCACTCTAGGTAATGATGGTAATGATACAATTATATGTAATCACTGCCTGAATTCAGTAAGCAACACATCAGTCCCTTTGTGTGGTGATTGTACAGCTCTCTACAGTCTTTGGATATGGAGCGTTTCCATCGTGCCTTGCCAAGATCAAATTCAAAAGTCTGTGACATTTCACATAACATCAGTTAAGGCGACTGTTCCTACTGTCCCTTGTAGCAACTGGGCAAACTCCCCCATCTGGCTGGTGCCAGCTGAAGCTGGGGTGAAGGCATGAGGCAGGCTAAGTGGGGTTTGCTATTTTCCTTGTTTCCACAGCACTTAGAATATCCAGGAACAAACTAAAAACGAGAACTTTGAGAAAAGCCTTCGAGTGTGCAGGTGGAGCATCTGCTTAAACTGCTAATGACACGAATCATATCTAAGTGAAATTATTATGCTGTTTTAATTGAAGTAGAGTTGATTTCCTCTAAGGTTGTGTTAGGCTTAGATGCACAGAAACACGATTCAGTTATGTATACATATATATCTACTTTTTTCAGATTCTTTTCCTCATAGGTCCTCATCAAATATTGAGTCTTTTATACTCAAAATATGTGCTATATGGAAGGTTCTTGCTTTTTATTTTTATCTATTTGTTTGTATATTAATCCCGGGCTTCCCTGGTGGCTCAGTGGTAAAGAACTCAGAAGCTGGTGGAGACTCAGGTTCAATATCTGGGGGAATATCCCATGGAGGAGGGCAAGGCAACCCGCTCCAGTGTTCTTCCCTGGAGAATGCCTTGGACAGAGGAGCCTGGTGGGCTACAATCCATGGGGTCACCGAGAGTCGGACAGGACTGAAGCCACTTATCACACAGGCACGCGTCTATTAACCCCAAATTACTAATTTATTCCTTCCCCACCATTCCCCGTTGGTAATCATATGTTTGTTTTCTATGTCTGTGGGCCTATTTTTATTTTGTATATAATTTCATTTCTTTTTCTTTTTTGATTCTACATATGAGCAATGTCACATGATATTTGTTTTTCTCTGGCTTATTAAGTGTGGCATATTTGTACAATGGAATATGACTCAATCATAAAAAGAATAAAATAACCATTTCCATCAATTTATTATGTTTTTACTTTTCACTTTGATGCATTGGAGAAGGAAATGGCAACCCACTCCAGTGTTCTTGCCTGGAGAATCCCAGGGACGGGGGAGCCTGGTGGGCTGCCGTCTGTGGGGTCGCACAGAGTCGGACACGACTGAAGTGACTTAGCAGCAGCAGCAGTATTATGTTTTTAAGGTAAAGGGAACATTTTTTTCAAAAATTTCAAACCTACTTTTCTAACTTGGGAAGCTACTGTTCTATCTTGTTCTATCTAACATTCTATCTAATGAATGTTATCATTCGGTATTTGCCTATTCCTCCAAATACTAGTAGGTAGATGTATGCTTATAATTCCTCTTTTTTTAATGTAGTATATAGATGCAACTGTACTGTGTTCTGAAGACAGATAATACTTGCTATTCAATTTAATTCAATTAAGACAATTCTGTGTGTTTGGATACAACAGAATTGAACATGTCCATATCTTCTAAGAATTAAATAATGAGAGATGGAGGTGACTGTAAGATACTAGCTTTTCTATTATCCCATGCTTAAATTTTTTACTTTACCTGTCTTTAACATTTTATTGATATATAGTTGGCTTTCAATGCTATGTTTAATTTCTGCTGTGCAGAAAAGTGACTCAGTTATATATACAGTATTTGTGTGTGTGTGTGTATATATATGTGTATACATATATATTTTTCTTTTCCATTATTGTTTATCACAAGATATTGAATACAGTTTTCTGTGCTATATAGGAGGACCTTGTTGTTTATCAATGTATATATAATAGTTGGCATCTGCTAACCCCAATCTCTTAATCCTTCCTTTGCCTTTCTTTTACTTAAAAAAAAAAAAATCTCTCTGTCTAGATAAATACCATACCTGTTTTTGGCCTGCAGCAAGTATTTATAATTCATAATTTTACACTGACCTATTGATTTGATTTACTGATAATTTGTTTAAAGGACAGTATCTCCATAAGTGTATGTTGTGGATTGTGGTGTGTGGGGTGACAGTCACACAGATTGCCAAAGCTCGGTACAGTCTGTCCCATTGTATTCCTCCAACTCAGCTTGTTCTGCTCTCCCCAGTCTAATATACTCAACAGCCATATGCTTTTGTGGACACTTCAAAGTTCTGCTTGTCTTGGGGCCTTTGCACTCTCTGTCTCCACTGTTTGGAGTGCCTTCTACCGTATCCTTGACAAAGGCCTTCCGTCATTCTGAGTCACCTTCTATCATCCCACCTAATGTTATTTTCTGCAGGGCCTTGATATTTTTCTGGTTGGTTGGTTAATTGATTGATTTTTTTTTTTCTTTTTCCATTAGAATGTACGTTCCAAGAGAACAAGGACCCAATTTCTCATGCTTATTACTTACGGCTAGAGTATAATGATGTGCCTGGCACACAGAACGAGCCTAACAGATATTTGATAAATAAGTGGATGAATAAACGAAGTACTAGGCTCATGGGGGAAAAGTGAATGGTATATAGACTAGATACGTTGGAAAAGTAACTGACTCGAGTGATGTTTCCCTTCCAAGAGAACCATTGGCTAGTCTAAAGAGAAGCCTGGGAACTACTGGGGTGGTAGGATTTGTCTCCTTCACTTGCCCACCTCCCTCTGTTCCTTTCTCTGATCTTAATTTCTTAAACATTTATCATTTGAGTGATGTTTTCATAACACATTCCCACAAGGTGGGAAGCATTAAAAGGTAAATTGAAAAAGGTCCCTGCTCTTAACCTTTATGAAGCCTTCCTCATTTCTGAGAAAGTTAGAGATGTACTTGGATAACTACTAAAAGCACAAAGAAGCTCTATATTCTAGTATAACTAATTATATTAGAAAACTGCTGATATGAGAGTAGACACAATCCAGGCCTTCTCCTCAAGGCTTAAGAGTGCCTGTAACAGCATCAATGCTGGAGAAAATCTCGCCTTAACTGGAAGATAAGTCCGCTGTGACCCACACCCGGGCGTCTGTGCTCTCAGCACCGCCAGTGTCTCTTGACTTACCTGCTCATCACACCTCGGGCATTGCATTCCTGGAGCTTCCTGGAGCACTCTGACTTCCTTTAGAACATACTTCCATTGGTACTTTTCCTCCTGGTCAGGCTGCGGTCACTCCTGTTAGATTGTTTAGCCAACTTGCTCCCTCTCATTGTGGCTACTTGGGCTGCAACATAATAGGGGATTTTCACATTCTTTACCAGAATCTCTTTTACATTGGCCTCTGTTCCAACAGACCTTTATGTAACTCCTTATAACACATTGAGTTTAAGCTTTAAAAAAAAATGTGTTTTCCTGTTTTGGGGCACTGTTCAATTCTATTTTCTTACTAAAGAATGGGAGAAAGAGCTGACGGTGTTTGGATAACCCAATGAGATGTTCAAGATGAAGGTCATGTTAGCTCTGCTTCTTTAGCCCACACTTCCAAAAACAGTGTCTAAAACCGAGAAACACCAGATTACTACTTCAGAGTCTAGAGGATAGTCTAGTCATAGTTCATAAGATCTAGAGCCTCCCTAGATCAGAATATTCTCACCACAGGGCAACTTTTCATATTTCCTCTCAACCATGCAAGATTTTCTTATGTATGGCAAACAAGTTCAGCATAATCCACGAACAACTTTTCACATCACTCTAAGAATGTCATGAGTCTATTTGAGGTGGACTTAAAAGGGTAGAAGATAGGTCAGTCTCGATCCAGGGGCTGAAGTCCTAGCACTAATCCTCCTCACAGCTTTCCTGGATCATATTTTTGCCAACCTTTTGCTTCTTCTCTCTTCTCGAGAATTTCTCAATGAGAAAATGAGAGCTTGGACTAATCTGTAGAATCTAACTTGATCCCATTCTTTTTACACTTAGAACATGGATCATTGACCCTCTCTGTGAAATTTTCTTCCAAGGTTCATTTCTGTTGTGGTTTTACTCATCATCTTGACCATCTTTTTTTACTCTTCTTAGCTCTGCTGCTGCTGCTGCTGCTAAGTTGCTTCAGTCGTGTCCAACTCTGTGCGACCCCATAGACAGCAGCCCACCAGGCTCCCCCGTCCCTGGGATTCTCCAGGCAAGAACACTGGAGTGGGTTGCCATTTCCTTCTCCAATGCAGGAAAGTGAAAAGTGAAAGTGAAGTTGCTCAGTCGTGTCCGACTCTTTGCGACCCCATGGACTGCAGCCTACCAGGCTCCTTCATCCATGGGATTTGCCAGGCAAGAGTACTGGAGTGGGGTGCCATCGCCTTCTCTGCTTCTTAGCTCTAGACTGCAATTAATCTAGATTGAGATCCACACCTTACCTCCAGCAACATTTACTCTTTAAATGAATCTGTTGTTCAAACCTATTTTAAACATTGATTCTAAAAAAAGACTTCAATTTGGTCTCTTATTTGCTCAAGTGACAAAAAGGTTGAATTTTTCTGTGAAGATATTAGCTAAATATTTTTAAAACATGTGACTTTTTGCAAATAAAAGTAGGGAACATATACAACTAAGAAATGTATTCTAAGACTTATTTCTCAATACTATGGACTTAAAAAAACAGAATGAAAAATACAAACAAAAGAGTTCTAAAACTCAGAGCCAAATATTGATACTAAGGTGTTCCATGAGAATTGGTAGTGAAACCTAAAACCTAAATGCCTTTAGAAATCAGGAGTCTACAGGTCCCATGGATAGAGGACAGAGGTCCAGTTTTGAAACATGAGACCCTTAAAGGAAAGCCTGACAGTTCAGAGTAAGAATGGATTGCTGCACTCAAAGAAATGTAGCAAGCTAAGAGCTCAGAGAACAGTGCATGGAGTTTACAACACTTTGTTTCTTTTTGGCCACCCATTCTTTATCTCAGTTTTTCTGCTTTGTAAACATTTTTGACCCAAGGCAGTTTCATAGTCCACCAAACTGTGATGAAACCAGGGGTCTCGTGGCCCACCGTTTCCTTGAGTACATTGTCAGATGTGGTTAGCCATGGGGTTGGTGTTTAATGTTTTTGAAACTAATCAGTGATGTTTTTTTTTGTTGGTTTTAGTATGTTGGGTGATTAATAGCTTTTCCTCTCAGGTGTATATAGCTCCAGTGTTTCTTAAAGAAATATTGATTGAAAGAGTGAGGAGAAGTGAGGTAGGCACAGTAAGTGCTACTGAGACCCTGGGAAGGTGACTTAGTCACTTTATTGCCACCTACCCAATAGCTCTGCAAAGCAAATAGTAATAACTTCATTGTATGGAGGAGAACATGATATCTTAAAGTGGTTGCAATTCACCAGACAATAAAGTTAAAATTTGACTGACCCAGATCTGTGTGAGTCTAACACCAAAATTCTTTCCAAGACCTCAAGCTGCTTCAACTATTGTATTATTTGCAGAATGCTGCAAATAATAGTATCTCTTTTTGTATAGTTATTTAAAAATATGAAATATTTAACATTCCAATTGCTAAGCTTCCACACTAAGGAACAGTAACTTATTAACCTCTCCAATAAATCCTAAACTCAGAAAATATTAAGGCATTGTGCATTTATTTTGATTGAAATAATTTATGTAAATTTTAATTCAAATTAGGCTCAGCCTTAGGCACCTAGAATATTAATTCAGAAACTAGTCATATTAGTCTAGATTCAAACACACAGAGTTTTGGCCAAGGACACTAAAGCAAACACTTTATCTTTATTAGCCATCAATTGGCAAGCATTTATTGAATACCTTCTAAGGATTGGGGAGGAGCTTGAATTTCAAAGAAATTGCCATCTGTTGGGCAATATGACTAAATCACATGAAGCAATTTGGAGGAGAAAAAAAAGTAAGATAGCTCATAATTAACTTTTCATTTGCTGTGGAAATTCAAAGCAGAAGGTTATTAAAGCACAAAAAATTTATTGAACAAGAAGTATGGAAAATTTCATGAAAGACACTCCACTTTGGGTAGCCTACAAAAAATGTAGAGGAACTCTCAGTAAATTGAGAAACATGAATAAATTCATGCTGCTGCTGCTGCTGCTAAGTTGCTTCAGTCGTGTCTGACTCTGTGCGACCCCATAGACGGCAGCCCACCAGGCTTCCCCGTCCCTGGGATTCTCCAGGCAAGAACACTGGAGTGGGTTGCCATTTCCTTCTCCCATGTATGAAAGTGAAAACTGAAAGTGAAGTCGCTCAGTCGTGTCCAACTCTTCACGACCCCATGGACTGCAGCCTACCAGGCTCCTCCGTCCATGGGATTTTCCAGGCAAGAGTATTAGAGTGGGGTGCCATTGCCTTCTCCAGAATAAATTCATAGGTATGATGAATATAAACATTTATGTTGGTGAGTAATGAAAGAGGTTGCATAAATTGATGTATTAGATTCCAGAGAATTCTTGTAGTGTGTGTGTTTGTTCTCTTATAAACTGGGTAAGCCTAGGGACCTTGTGTATCTTCCTTACCTTCTATCTCAAGCAGCAGTGTTGACTGAGCATGTTGTAAGGGCTTAACAAATATAATGTGGCTCTTCATTGTGAAAAGAAGGAAGAGAGTCTCCATCTGATTTAGTAGAAAATGGAAAATATAAATTAGAAAATAGTTTTTTTAAATAATTAATTTCAGTTAGCACATACTTACTGATTTTATTGGTATCATTTGCTAAAAAGATTCTGTTAATTTTGATTAAAAGTTCATTCAGTCACTGACATATATATATATATATATATGTTTAATAGGGAAGTGGGTTGAGAATAAACATTGATTAGATAATGCAAAAGTCACTTTCATTTAGCGTCAGACTTCTTTGTTATAAATCATCTTTTCTGAATTAAATAAAGGTTAAATATTGCTTTGCCTTTGCACTCCTGAGCACACTTCAACAAAAGTGAAGTCAAGTCTGTGTTGACTGGAAGAAAATACAAAGCCTTAAGTGGGAAGTAAATTAAAGGTAAACATGACATATCCATCCCTTCAGTCATTGTGGTAGCCAGCCTCCACAGTGGTCCCCGGTAATCCTTGTCCCCTGCTATTCACACTCATATAATTCTCCCCTGTTGTGTGTGAGCTGGGTTTTCTAATTCACTTCTGACGAATAGAAGAAAGCAGGATGATAGTGTGTGACTTGGAGATGAGATCGTAAAAGCAATATGGCGTCTCTCGGGGAGAGAGTCACTCCAGCTGACATGTTGGGGGCTGCCCTGTGAAGAGACCCTGAATGGCCAGGAACTGAGGCTTCCTGCCAACAGCCATGAGAAGAAGCTTAGAAGCACATCTTCCAGGCCAATAAGCCTTCAGTTGAGTGTAGCCCTGACTGACACCTCGACCGCAGCCTCAGGAGAGACCTTGAACCAGAAACACTGGGCTAAACCCTGCTCAGATTCCTGAGTCGCATAAACTGTGAGATAATAAATGTTTATTGCTTTAAGTCAGTCAGCGTGTCTGAGGATGCATGTGAAAGGCATCGAGTTCCCCGATGATATAAAGAAAAAACTTGGTTCCTGCCCTTAAGGATTTAATGGTTGAGTTTGGAGAAGAACACATATACAAACACCTATTGTATGAAACAGTAGGAAGAGGACTGAGGATTGAGTAAAATGTTCATGGCAGAGGTAACATTCAAGTTGAGTTTTGATGGATGAACATGCTATAAACACGTGGAGATGTTAAGGGTGTCTTGCATCAAAGGTTCTGCTTTGTTATAAGATTGATAAAATTGAAGAAACGGAGTGGCTGAAAAATCAAATTAATGGTTATAGTAGTAACACTAAAGTACTTCTTTTTTAAACTTTAACGCTATTTCCACATAATGATTTACTTGACTCCAACATGAACTGAGTAAGACAGGCAGAGCAGACTAAAAGAATAATGATCTTAGTCTGCCCATTTTATCAGTAGGGAAGCCACAGTTCTGAGGGACTCATTGTCATGTCCAAGGCCAATCAGGCAATAAGTGGCCAAGATGGAGCTTAGCGTTTTGGAAAACAGGTGGAAAGTATATAATGAAATAACCTCAATTAACTAGAAAATGATGGTGAAGGGACCAGAAGGAAGTGAAATCACTTCTGTAGAGGTTTCAAAGAAGAAAGATGTATGGTGCAAATGGTGCGCTAAGCAGAAAACCCAGTGGTTTTCTCCCAAGAAGCTTCTGAGGAAGGTGACACTTACCAGTGTCAGAAGTTAGGTGCTCGGCTTTGGGAGCTTGCAAACCTGACTTAGCGCATCAGCGGATCCGTCTCTCAAGGGAATACTTGTATCAGCGAAGTATACAGATGTGTTGCTGTGATGAGAAATGTCACTGATGCACCTCAGAATGTTGTGTTGGCCCAACGTGTACCTTCCTTCCCTGTAGACAGGCCTTCAGCGGAAGCCCCATGATAGTAAAATGAAACAAAGCAAAAAGCCCAAACAAAAAGAAAACTTCATGATGCCCATGGTCTCAGGATGAAGAGAGTTGACTAGATAAACTTTTGAGACATTCCGTGGGTGGGATGGGGAGATGGAGGCATTTTTTCCTCTTTAGAGATCACCCTGCCAGGGAGATCAGTCCCCTGGCCAAGAGTCACTTATCCCCCAACAGAAATGTACTTCCCTAACTCTGTATTAGTTTCCTAGGGCTGCTCTTAACAAAATACATAGCAAACTGAGTGGCTTTAAAACACAAATTTATTTTCTCACAATTTTCTAAATTAAGGATGTGAAGTAAAGGCATTCCCTCTGAAATCTCTTGGGAAGAACCCTTTCTTTTTTCTTTTAATTTTATTGATGTATAGTTCATTTACAATATTGTATTAATTTCTTCAGTACGGCAAAGTGACTCAGTTATACACACACACACATATATGTATGTATCTTTATACATATGTCTGTGCCCCATCACTAAGTTATGTCTGACTCTTTGCAACCCCATGGACTGTAGCTGGCCCGGCTCCTCTGTCCATGGAATTTCCCAGACAAGCATACTAGAGTGGATAGCCATTTCCTTCTCTATGGGGATCTTCCCAACCCAGGGATCCAATTCACACCTCCTGCTTGGCAGGCAGATTATTTACCAATGAGCCACCAGAGAAGCCCATATTAATAGCAGGGGACTTCCGCTGTCAGCAATGAATAGATCCTTCAGATAGAAAATCAGCAAGGAAACAATGGAATAGAATTATACTCAAGAACAAATGGAATTAACAAACATTGAAAAAAATTCCATTCAACAGCAGCAGAATGCACATTCTTCCCAAGAGTGCAAGGAATATACACCAGGATAGATAATTGGATAGACAGAAAACAGGTCTCAGAAAGTTTAAGAAGACTGAGACTACACTAACTATCTTTTCTGAGCACAATGATACAATACTAGAAATCAACAAGAGGAAAGTTTGAAAATCTACAGTTGCCTAGAAACTAAGCAGCACACTTCTGAACAACCAGTGGGTTAAAGGGGAAGTAAAAATATCTATATGCTTTTCCATTGTGATTTGTCAACAGAGCTTTGAATATGATTCTGTGTGCTATACAGCAGAAGGTTGCTGCCTCTCCATCCTGTATATAATAGTTGGCCTTTGCTAATCCCAGCTCCCGTTCCTACCCTCCCTTAACCCACATCTCCTTCTCGACAACCGCAGCCTATTTTGTGTGAGTCTGATCTTTATTGGGTGTAGTTGCTTTAGAATGTTACGTCGGATTCTGCTGTACAGCAAAGTGAATTGGCTATATGTACACATATATCCCCTTTCTCTTGGACCTCCCTCCCAGCCCCCAACCCCACCCCTCTGGGTCGCCACAGAGCGCTGAGCCGAGCCCCTGTGCTCTAAGCAGCTTCCCTCTTGTGGTCTCTTTCACACAGCGTAGTGTGCGTAGTGTGCGTATCTCAGTGCTACTGTCTTAACTCGCCCGCCCTCCCCTTCCCTGCCCTGTGTCCACGTGTTCATCCTCCATATCTGCGTCTCCAGCCCTCTAGCCCTGCCCTAGGAATAGGTTCATCTGTGCTGTGTTTCTAGATTCCATATGTATGAATTAGTATGTGATATTTGTCTCTTCTTGACTTACTTTACTCTGTGTGACAGACTCTAGGTGCATCACATCTGTGAGTCCATTTTTGTTTTGTAGATATGCTGATTCGTTTCATATTTTCGATTCCACATATAAGTGATATCATGGTATCTGTCTTCTCTGTCTGACTTAGTATGATAAGCCCTAGGTCCATCCATCTTACTGTAAATGGCATTATATCATTCTTTTTTACGGCTGGGTAATATTCCAATTTTGCATATATACACGTATATACATACACACTACATCTTCTTTATCCATTCATCTATTAGTGGCTGTTTAGGTTGTTTCTATGTCTAGGCTATTGTGAATAGTACTGTAATGAACACTGAGGGGCATGTATCCTTTCAAACCTTCTTTTTCTCCAGATATATGCCCAGGATTGCTGAATCATATGGCCACTCTATTTTTGGCCTTTTGGGGAACCTCCATATTCTTTTTCAGAGTGGCTGCACCAGTTTGCATTCCCGCCAACAGTATAAGAGGGTGGGAAGAACCCTTTCTTGACTCTCTTCCAGTCCGGTGGCTCCCAGCACTCTGGCATTTTTTGGCTTGTGGCTGCATGATCCAGTCTCCGCATCCAGTCACAGAGCCTTCTCTCCTCTCTGTGCCTCCCCTCCGCTTGATATGAGGACATCAGTCATTCAGTTCAGGGCCTGCCCTGGTCCAGTGTGACCTTATCATAACTTGATTACGTCCAGCTTACTACACTGGAGGGAAATGGGGGAAAAGGCCCATTTCAGGTAAGTTTATATTCCCCGGTCTGCAGATTAGGATTTGAACGTATCGCTTGGGGGAGACCCAGTTTAACCCACTCTGCCCTCTTTTTTCAGGTTTTCACTGTCTGGTCAAGCTCATTGCTACCCTATGGTAGACATTTCTTCTTCACTTTCTATTTTATTTATTTGGGCCACGCTGGGTCTTCATTGCTTTGTGAGGCTTTCTGTAGTTGCAGAGAGTGGGAACTATTCTTTGTTGCAGGTCAGGGGCTTCTCACTTGCGTGGATTCTGTTGTTGCAGAGCACAGGCTCTTGGTATACAGGCTTGAGTAGTTGCAGCATGCAGGCTGAGTAGTCCCTTGGTTGCTCCATGGATGTGGAATCTTCCCAGATCAGGGATCAAACCTGTGACTCCTGCAATGGCAGGCAGATTCTTATCCACTGCACTGCCAGGGAAGTCCCCAAAACAATATATTTTTAATGCTTCCTTCTATATGTTTTCTTCCCACGCTCAAAAAGGTAGAGAATTGTGGAAGGTGTTGTTGGAGATAAAGAACCTTAAACATCAGTTAGAACTGCAGTGTCAAGGCAGAGCTGATTAAAGAATGGTCCTGAACCGTGGATCTCAGGGGCTTCATCTTCGAGTCTTGAGTGTTCATAGGCACGTGATCCTGGACAAGTCATATTTCTGTGCTCAGATTTCTTTGCCTACAAACCTAGGAATTAGATCGGAAAATATCTACTTTTCAAATAACCTACTTCCACTAGCTCTATGTACCAAGGGTAGAGAGTGCAATTTCTGGGTTGAGTAAAGGATGCTCATCCATACACCACAGTGACACCTGCTGGGGAATCAAGGGTTATCTCCCTGCGTTGAGGAGCTTGGAAAATCAGATCTCATGTGAGAGAAAACCACATAGACTCTTGGAGGTCAGCTGCGAAGTTGGACTAGGCAGGTTGAAAGGAATGACTTTTGCAGGTCTCTTCCTTGCCTCCTCTTCTTTCAGACATCACCTGTCACAGTTCTGACACTGCCACAAATTAACTCTGACATCTTAAGCAAATTACTTAACCTCTCTGGGCCTTGATTTCTTCAGTTGTAAAATGAGGGTTAAAAATAGCTACTTTGCATTGCTTTATGAGAATGAACTGAGCAAATTCAATTCCCAGACTGCAGTGTGCTATTTAATTCTTATTTAGGTGGATCATGTTTGGACTTTTCTGGCCTCCTGATCCTCATCAACTATTAAATGACAGTAGTCTGTTCATGTCAGATGGTAGAGAGGGCCAAAGAACAGAATCCAGCTGTTCATGACTTTGGGGACAGGAGAGAAAAAAAAAAAAAACCCTAAATGATACCAAGAGGATAAATTTAATGTTTACTCCTATGAACCTAAATGATGTGGGGAAATGGGTTTGAAGCGGTAGTTAGTAGCACACGATTGATGGTTATGATCATAAATCCGCACCGTGCCAGGGACTGACGGCTCTTCTCTTGGGGAGACCCCAGTGGCAGGGCAAAGCATGGTCGTGCAGACAGCCAGCACTTCATAGGGACCTCAATGAAAGACTGGTAACTTGTAAATATTTTCAACATATGAGGATAGGTCTTAAATAGGTTTTTGAGAAAGATTCTTCTCCAGCTGAGGCTTTATGTTGGCGCATGTTCTTCTTTTACTGTAAATTAGATTTTCTGTGATAAGCTGCTGATTCTTTCCTCTGTGCATCTGCTCTCATCTTTGTGGCTGTGGGAGGGGAGGGATTAGCTGCTAGTCGCCGCTGGGACCTGGGCTTCTCTTAGAGCAATGAGTCCCAGGAAAGCTCCGGCCCCATTTACACATTTTAATAATAATAAAAAAATAATGAAAAGGGATTGACAATGGGATTATCTCCCTAAAACTCAGGAGTCAGAACATATCCCCTGGAAACACTTAGCTGAATATGCCTTTCCGTATAATATGGGGTTTTACAGACTCCATACTAATATTTGGAAGCCTCCTACTTAGTTTTTTCTTGTGATTCTTGCTATCTGTTTGATACTTACCAGCCTTTTCTTTTTTATCGTTTTCTCACCTGGGAGGAAACCGAGGCACCAAAAAGTTTAATTTGTCCAAGTCAGTGATAGAGATGAGAGGCCTTTAGAGTCCTTCAACCTCTAGGTGGATAACTCATCCCATACCTCCCTCTGGATCAACTCTACATTGTCATATAAGAGGAAAACCATTGCAATTGAACTAGTCATATAACTATTATTGCTAACGTTGTAAACTTTCTGGTTATGTGTGTCTGTGTATGGAGGTGTGTGGGTGTGTGTGTGGGCACATGGCTTTGTATCTCTCATCTTTTACTCAGAAGTTTTATCCCTAAGTTCACAAATTGGCAATTCAATGTTCCTGATAGTAAGGGTCTTTAGAGTAACCAAGAATCCTTATTCCTGGGACGTCCTTGGTGGTCTAGTCTTAAGACTCCACATTCACAGCACAGGGGACCCAGGTTCCATCCCTGGTTGGGGAATTAGATCGCGCATGCCACAACTAAGGGTTCACATGTCACAACTAGAGATCTCGCGTGCCGCAACCAAGACCCAGCACAGCCAAATAAATAGCTGTGTATGTATATATACATATATATATGTACATATATAAAAACTCTATTCCATCTGCAGAGTAAAACCCAAACTCCTTGCACTTCCAACACCCTTTCTGAGCTGGTGCAAACTGCGTCTTCAGTGTTACTTATCTCATTCTCTGTCCACATGTGCTAACCCCTGACATGTCTGTGCAGCAAATTCCTGACCCTGCCTCACACTTACAGAGCTAGAAAAATATAGAATCTAAATGTTTTCCACCAGCTTCCCAGGTATTCTGATTCAGTGAGCCCATGAAGTCAACATCTGTGGGCCCTGGCAGTCCCATGCAATCTATCTCACGCTAATGTGGCCTTTATTTGCAGCCCCCAGTAACAAGATGCTATCCGTGCGCCTGATTTTATCTCCCAAATACCACTTTTATCTCAACACCCAGGTCAAACACCCTGGCATTCATGAAGCTTTGAGTCATTCTTTCCATTGCAGCAGACTTTTCCTCACTTTACCCTCTTAGAATATGTATGTGTGCTTCTGATTAACTCTGGCTATTTTTTTGTGTCTTCTTCCCTCTAGAAGGAGAATAGACTTGGGCCCTGAAGCCCTGCCAGGCACAGAATTCTCAGTGTTTGCAGAGTGCTGGATCTAAGTGTACGGGTAACTTCAGGACACTGAGGTTCAGATGATATTTTATTCTGGAGACAGAACAGGATTGATCAGGTCTTTCTGTTGTGCCTTTGGTCTCAGGCTTTGGGATTAGCTATTATGAAATCCATTTAGCTCTATCACTCTGCTCCACACGTCCTGTAAAGCTTGGGTTACTACCTGACATCCTAGTTTTTGGTTGAAGAAGAGAAGTGAAGGAAGAGAAATAGATCATATTTATTAACTAAATCTGGGCAGTGGATGTGTTTAGATTAACAGATAAATAGTAGAATAGAAATCCTTCTGAGTCCTGCATGATACCACATTATGCTCTTTATTAGAAATAGACATGTAATTGTAAGGATGCTTCACTCTTTGAAGATATAGTCATTTTAAATCATACATGCAAACATTCTTAATGTGTGTATTTATCAAGAAATTCCATTAAAAATTTCTTCTATTTAAAATTTTCCTCCAAATATGCCTTCATGCTACCACTGGTCCATGCATTCAGTGCTCAGAAAAAGGGTTTTCAGTACAGAGTTTAAAAGGATTTAGGAGCAAGTGTATTGTTAAATAGAGAATTTGCAAATGCCATACTACTAAACATAAAAATTGAATATGAAATCTAATCGTTGATCCAAGAGGTTCCATTGAGGAACAGCTGGTTAAACCTTCTGGAAGACATTCTTGGAAGTATGATTGAGAATCTATTTTGGATATAACAGACACCTTCTTACATTTCTCTGTGTTTCTCTTCATCATCATTAAAGGGTATCATCTGCTCTTGGCTTTGTGTTTAATTTGAATTCACACTCTTACAATAAGGTCATCTACCATACTCAGCTTTGAAAGGGGATCTAGTTTTTAAATAAAGGGAAAAATCAATTTAGGAGCATAGTTTGAATCGGGTGTCTTGTGTACTGCCACTGCTGCTACCATGAAATGATTCCCTCAATTCAATGGAAATCCTTTAGGAAGTAATAAAGCCATTAGAAATTAAGAGCAAGGAGATATAATATATATAATACATTATATATGAGATATAATACAGCTGAGAGGTATAATACGTCATCCCTGAGCAGCAACAAGCCATCAAGGACTTTACTGTAGCCTTACTATGTGCGTGAGGTTTCCATAAAATACAAGACAGTTTTTTCTTAAGACGGAATTTTAGTAAGCTTCCTTCAAATCCCAAAGCCAAATATACGTTGGAAAAACACCTATTTTAGGGAATGAGTGCATGTTTTACTCTCTAAAACCAACCAAACGATTCCTTCTGCCTAGTTATAGCAGTCAGCTTTTGAACAATCTGAAATGCTCTGTGTTCAAAAAGACCCAGCATTTGTACTTGATCCAGTGATGTTGAGTTCCTAGGAAATTGCTTACTGTGATTCTCTTTCATCCTTTAACTTTGGAGAAAAATATTAATTTTTCTGCTTCATTAAAGAATATATCTGCATCAGAGATGACTTATTGTGAGAAATAGTACCTAATTGCTTTTAGGGAGGATGAACTGGTGAGATTTCCCTCTCTATTTTTTTTTTATCTGATTTAATGAGGAGCACAACACTGTGGGTATCTTGATTATCAGATTATGGTCTACAGAGTTGGTCATTTTTTCCAACCTTGTTGGCAACTCTGGCTCACTTTTATTCTGCTGTGTAACTTGTGGTTCTTGAAAATACAGATTTTCAACTACAGGAAAGATTAAGGTCTTAAGGGACCCTTCCAGGGTTTAGGAAATAAAGTGATGTGAGTATCCTTAGGATGGGACCGAATCATGTGCTGTTGGATATGTCCTTGGATAAATGCATAAATAAATAACTGAGTGAATGTGTTTACTCTTTTTTCCCAAGGGTAAAAAAGAGAAAAAAAAAAACACTTTAAAGGGAAAACAAATTCACAGAATCACAGCATACTTGTCAGGAAAATCTTCCATGATTATATAGAATCTGGAGATGTCGGTTTCAAAATTTGGTGAGGAGGGCGGAGTGTGATATTTACAAACTCACTGAACAGCTGTGAACCTCGCTGCTCTTAGACCACAAGTTGACCTGAAGCATCCTCCAAGTCCCTGCCCCTCAGCCAACTGTGAGGGAATCGGGTTAGGGGTGGTTGCATGCTGGGATCATATTTGGAAATCCTGCGTGGCCATGGAAATTGCTGTGGAACTGAGGGCATCTGTTCAGTCATTTTCTCTGAGCCAGCCGAGGAGACGGTGTCTGACTCCCCGCCGCCCTAGATTTGACTGGGGTAGCAGCATTGATGGCAGCAGGGTGGTGCCAGTATACTTGTCCAAGTGCTTTTGGGAGGAAGAATTATGAAATCATTGTTATTTTATCTTCAGGTGTCTTTGATCATTTGTGAATTTGCTAATCAAAATGTCAGGGGTTCAGAGGAAATTACAAATAAAAAGTAGCTTTTTAATTGGTGAATTTCCCAAACTTTGTTATCAGACTCAACATGCATGGCAAAGATAGTTGCATTTGATAGTATCTGAGGGATAAGAAAGATGGGCATTCTGAAGTTTGATGCAGTAGTAAAGTTTATATGTTTTGAACTTTTGCTACCTGGCATTCTATTAGTATAAGGGTTATTAGTAGTGCCGTGTTAGTCAGTTAATCATATCCAACTCTTTGTGATCCCACAGACTGCAGTCTGCCAGGCTCCTCTGTCCATGGGATTCTCCAGACAAGAATACTGGAGTGGGTCACCATTCCCTTCTCTAGAGGATCTTCCCAACCCAGGGACCGAACCTAGGTCTCCTGTGTTATAGGCAGATTCCTTACCATTTGAGCTATATGGACGATCTCATAAGGGTTATTCAGTTCAGTTCAGTTCAGTCGCTCAGTCGTGTCCAACTCTTTACAACCCCATGGACTGCAGCACACCAGGCCTCCCTGTCCATCACCAACTCCTGGAGTTTACCCAAACCCATGTCCGTTGAGTCGGTGATGCCATCCAACCATCTCATCCTCTGTCATCCCCTTCTCCTCCTGCCCTCAATCTTTCCCAGCATCAGGGTCTTTTCAAATGAGCTGGTTCTTTGCATCAGGTGGCCAAAGTATTGGAGTGTCAGCTTCAACATCAGTCCTTCCAATGAACATCCTGGACTGATCTCCTTTAGGATGGACTGGTTGGATCTCCTTGCAGTCCAGGGGACTCTCAAGAGTCTTTTCCAACACCATAGTTCAAAAGCATCAATTCTTCAGCGCTCAGCTTTCTTCACAGTCCAACTCTCACATCCATACCTGACTACTGGAAAAACCATAGCCTTGACTAGATGGACCTTTACTGGCAAAGTAATGTCTCTGCTTTTTAATATGCTGTCTAGGTTGGTCATAACTTTCCTTCCAAGGAATAAGCGTCTTTTAATTTCATGGCTGCAATCACCATCTTCAGTGATTTTGGAGCCCCCCAAAATAAAGGGTTATTATTAGGGTTTGATTATTATTATTAGGGTGTTACTTATTATTTTTTTATTCTCTGATTTGGCAGTCAGTTGACAGAGACTCTTGTCCCATATCCCTAATTCTGTCCTTTGTTAAAAACAGCTTTATTGAGATATAATTCACAACTCCCCCTGCAATTCGCCCACTTAACTTGTACAATTCAGTGGGTTTTAGTTTATTCACAGAATGGTGTTAATTCTGTTCACTGAAGTGTCTGTATCACTCTAGATAAATCCATGAGTCTTGAGTTGCCTCATGTATAAATTGAGAGTAGAGCAATGTATTTTTAGTCTTCCTTTTGAATGATGAGTCTATAATTTCAAGCCTTGGAGTAATCTGTTTATGTGGGGGAAAAAAAAAGCCACATCATGAAATACAGTGAACATTTTATAAGTTACTGCTTGGTAGATCTCTCTCTCTCTCTGTCACACACACACACACACACACACACACACACACACACATTGTTCTTCCCTCCATGATTTCTAACTGAAATCCCATTGTCCCACATCTAGTTTAAATAAGTCTTACCTTCTTTATTTCTGCCTGCAGTCGCCCCTGCCCCAGGCCCCTCCTCATGAACATCTGCCACATTTTTTCTATTACATACAAAGCTTGTCTCATAGATATGGGCTTTTTAATATAGTTTTATAGGTATAATTTTTCCCTGAGCAAGACTATAAAGTTAATTCTCTCTATCCCACACATCACTTTCCACTCATAGTCAATGAACAGTTGTTGAGTCACTTCTGTATAATTACCCAGAAATATATTTGGGGTCTTAAAATGTAGATGAGTTCTTCCTGTGCCAACTATCAGCGTCAGGTTCCAAAGGCTCACAGGTTTTGACAATGGATAGCTCTTGAGGAATTGCCAGGGCAGAGAGTAATTGT
>NW_011494921.1:10143808-10144167 GCF_000754665.1 Bison bison bison | reverse complement strand
AGGGTTATTCAGTTCAGTTCAGTTCAGTCGCTCAGTCGTGTCCAACTCTTTACAACCCCATGGACTGCAGCACACCAGGCCTCCCTGTCCATCACCAACTCCTGGAGTTTACCCAAACCCATGTCCGTTGAGTCGGTGATACCATCTAACCATCTCATCCTCTGTCGTCCCCTTCTCCTCCTGCCTTCAATCTTTCCCCGCATCAGGGTCTTTTCAAATGAGTTGGTTCTTTGCATCAGGTGGCCAAAGTATTGGAGTGTCAGCTTCACATCAGTCCTTCCAATGAACATCCTGGACTGACCTCCTTTAGGATGGACTGGTTGGATCTCCTTGCAGTCCAGGGGACTCTCAAGAGTCTT
>NW_011494921.1:10128367-10143708 GCF_000754665.1 Bison bison bison | reverse complement strand
TACAGTGAACATTTTATAAGTTACTGCTTGGTAGATCTCTCTCTCTCTCTGTCACACACACACACACACACACACACACACACACACACACATTGTTCTTCCCTCCATGATTTCTAACTGAAATCCCATTGTCCCACATCTAGTTTAAATAAGTCTTACCTTCTTTATTTCTGCCTGCAGTCGCCCCTGCCCCAGGCCCCTCCTCATGAACATCTGCCACATTTTTTCTATTACATACAAAGCTTGTCTCATAGATATGGGCTTTTTAATATAGTTTTATAGGTATAATTTTTCCCTGAGCAAGACTATAAAGTTAATTCTCTCTATCCCACACATCACTTTCCACTCATAGTCAATGAACAGTTGTTGAGTCACTTCTGTATAATTACCCAGAAATATATTTGGGGTCTTAAAATGTAGATGAGTTCTTCCTGTGCCAACTATCAGCGTCAGGTTCCAAAGGCTCACAGGTTTTGACAATGGATAGCTCTTGAGGAATTGCCAGGGCAGAGAGTAATTGTTGTGATGGCAGCTCTGTGGCTTGAAGTACAGACGTTATTACCCAGAGTAGCACATGGTATTGATTGGCCAGCGTCACAAGTGCACAATTCCATATTGCTCCAGTGGGAGTAGGTAATGAAACCTGAACAAAGCTCTGCAGAGCACATGTATTGTCATGGTGAATTTCATTGGCCGTGGTGAGTTGTATCCATGATAGCCTCTGATCAATGACTAATATTGTTTTGTGAGATTTTCTAGTTAAGCAACACATGGTGACTTCTGATAAGGACTAATCTAATAATTGATGGCGGAAATCCATTTTTCAATGCAATCAGGTACACCTATATCGTATTAAAAAATTCTTCTGAGTGTTTTCACCTTGACTGTGTTAATATAGTTAGATTTTTTTTTTTTTTTTAATTTAACAAGGTCTACTCACTCCAGTGTTCTTGCCTGGATAATCCCAGGGATGGCGGAGCCTGGTAGGCTGCCATCTATGGAGTCCCACAGAGTCGGACACGACTGAAGCGACTTAGCAGCAGCAGCAGCAGTGCTTCTGAGCGACTTCACTTTCACTCTTCACTTTCACGCATTGGAGAAGGAAATGGCAACCCACTCCAGCGTTCTTGCCTGGAGAATCCCAGGGACGGGGGAGCCTGGTGGGCTGCCATCTATGGGGTCGCACAGAGTCGGACACGACTGAAGGGACTTAGCAGCAGCAGCAGCAGTGCTTCTTATTGATATCACAGCTACAGTAGCCTTCATACTTGAAATGTTACCTATTCTGAAAGAGTATAGTAGTAACAACTAGGAAAATGATTGTATTCTCATGAACTGTGCTAAAAGACCATAGCTTGAAACTTCTTTTCCTGTGAGCCCAATGGGACAACTATCAGCATACAAAATGCACACTTAAGCTGTCAGAGCTTTCTTCCTTCCTACCCAGTAGATGCTATAATAAAAATTTAGACTCTGCAATAAACCCTGGTGGTATGAAGTGTATGTGTGATAAGCATATTCTCCCCTTTATACCAGGTTACCTGTTTTAGAAAAGAGAGTCTGATCCTCAAAATGTTCTGAGACTGGTGCCTTTTATATTTCTCAACGTATATATGATGAAACTGTGCCCTTTCTAAACTCCTAGTTTCCAGCTACCACAAGGCACAGAATTATTGTATAATCCTTGTTAGTTGGGGATCTTTATAATCGCTTCCCAGTCTGCACTTTTCCAGCTCCGTCTCTCGCGCTTTCTTTGATATTCCTGCCATGCTGTCAAATACATCCCAACCTTATTTGTAGGTGTTCGCCAACCACCTCAGCCCTCTCCTAAGTCCACAGAGCATTTGCAGCACAGTGCACGCGCATTCTTATCTCAACTCTTCCTTTCATCATGGACCAGCCTCAAGATCAATCAAGTACCTTGATCTCTGTAAGTCCAGTGACCATCTTCTGTACACCCTTGAGTCTGGTTTTGTATATTCCAAATACACAGGAACCATATATTTAACTTTATGTATTGAACTAAACCATAACTGGATTAGCCCTATTATGCTTGTTATCATGACACAATTATTAATAACACCTCCTTTACTTCCTAAACATGTTGTCTTATCCTCTCATACTTCTGTTATTTATCTTGTTATTTCTAAGCACCAGAATCCCTCTATTTTTATGAAAAATTTTCTATATTTCCTTTCTACACAGATGGCACCTGATAGGGCCCACTTTATTCCTTTTTTCTCCCATCCTAAAATTCTTGCTCCTTTGGCCTTATGGGAACATTCACACTGCATCTTTCAGTCAAACCCACCACCTGCTTTCTGGGGGTCTATACCCTACCTTCCAGAGACATTCATCTGTTTAATCTGAATTTTTGCTTCTGCAAATCTATGGTCTCTATCTTTTCTGGGCATCCTTAACACTGGACCGGGTGTTCTCATTACATTGACCATTTTCAGGTCGCATTTTTGTAAACAGCTTGTATTAACTTTTAAAAGAGCTGTCTACCCTATTTTGTAGTGGAAACTGAGGTTTGCATGTACCCATCTCCAAGTATCAACCCTTCTATATATCATCCCCCACCTTCACTCCCTTTTCGCCAGCATTGTAGAATCAGATTTTCATTTTTCTCATTCAGAATTTCTCTCCCTGTGCCCTTCTCCTTTTTCTGCAGTATTCCATCAGTTATTAAAATTTTTCTTAATTTTTTTGAATTACTAATATCTTGATTTCTTTGGGATTCTTCCCCACAGACTTTACATGCCACTGTCACTTCACAACAAAACAAAAATATCTCTTGGCCCCAGCCTCTCCTTTATTTACTACCTCATTTCCAATCTCTTATTTCCTTCTTAGAACAATCTACCCTTCTTTGTCCATTATAATTGGGTATCTCTGTCACCTTGCCGATTCTATTCTAGGAAATGTTAATGATCTTCCAATTGTCAAATCTGATATTCTCTTCACCATTTCATTTTACAGACTTCCTAATGAAATATGACAGTGTTGACCATCCATTTTTATTTGCATATAAAAAATAGTACTTTTTAAAACTCTTCCTTCTTTTTAAAATTCTACAGAACTTAATCAAGGCAAAGGCAGGTTTGAGCAACAGACAGAAGTAAATAACAAGGGGCCAAAGGGAAGCTGATAGGATTGTGTCTGGAATTGTGGGTTAGATTTTACAGGTTTCATCATCTTATTTTCATACTGCTTTGTCTCATGGTCTCAAGTCTTTTTTTTTTGTTTGTTTCATGTCAGGTCATTATGTTACATCAAAATTATTACAGAGACTACTCTTTAGAAAATGGACTCAGATGACATGACTTATCTTAAAACTAAAAGGAAATGAAATCAAATGGGAGAAATCTAGACAGGTAATAGATTAAACCAATAAACGTTTCTCTGACCTTCTCATGCTTAGATTGTGGAAAGAGATGGAAGGTTACCAGCAGGGTCCAGGTATCTGACTGGATCCAAGGGCTACCCTTTCCTGCTGCTGCTGCTGCTAAGTCACTTTAGTCATGTCCAACTCTGTGCGACCCCATAGACGGCAGCCCACCAGGCTCCCCGTCCCTGGGATTCTCCAGGCAAGAACACTGGAGTGGGTTGCCATTTCCTTCTAAAATGCATGAAAGTAAAAAGTGAAAGTGAAGTCACTCAGTCGTGTCCGACTTAGCGACCCCATGGACTGCAGCCTTCCAGGCTCCTCAGTCCATGGGATTCTCCAGGCAACAGTACCCTTTACTACTTTCCAGCATAAACTTACGTCAAGGAGCTACATGGCAAAGTTGATCGATACTCTTGTACTGGGTTTAAGACTAAGTGTATGTCGGTCCCTCAGTGGTGTCTGATTCTTTGTGACCCCATGGACTGTAGCCCACCAGGCTCCTCTGTCCATGGGATTCCCCAGGCAAGATTACTGGAGTGGTTGCCATGTCCTTCTCTAGGGGATTTTCCCATCCCAGGGATCGAATTCATGTCTCCTGCACTGGCAGGTGGATTCTTTACCACTGAGCCACCTGGGAAGTAGTTGTATGTCATTATTTAGGTTTCTTATCTTTTAAGGGTTCCCTTATGAGGCTAACATTCTATGATTCTATAAAGATAGATCTAAAGTAGTTCACAGGTATGAAAGAGCTTTGTAAATGTTATGTGTTACCATTTCTAGTCTCTGTCAATGTACATATAAAACTTTCAACCCTTGTACATGATGAAATTCAAATGCAATAATTTATCATCTAACATTGAAGGAAAATATTTTTATATGACTTAGTTTATTATGTGTTCTGCACTCTTATAACAGGGTAGCCCATTTGTTTAAAAAAATGATGACTGCTGATAATTTGTTTATTTGCAAATTGGGGTCCTGCCTTAATAAATAAATATCCGAGGCTTTCAGAAGCAGTCATGGTAATTTTCTACACATAGTAATTTTTTTAAAGAAAATTATATAGAGACTGTTTCTAATTATGTTTAACATTTATGAGAGATGTTATCCTCATCTCCTGAAAGTTCACATTTTATAAATGAAGATGGTGATTCAAATCTTTTTTTCAAGAGCCCAAGCCTGTTGGAAGCACTGTGATGCCAAATCTCACGTTGGAAATAAAGGGCATGACCACTTGGTATACACACAACACACCAGCTATCAGCCATCGAGTCCAGTGGTATTAATTAGGACGGCCTTCATCTTCCCTTTGTCACACACTTAAATTCTTTCTTATTCTGTGGATTCAGAGTGCCCTCATGGACATGGCTTCTTGGTTTTACTGATGCCTTTTCAACCATTGTATCTACTGGTGTAGAAGACTTATGGGATTTGTTTCCAATCTTTTCCCCTTAGCCTGCCTCATGTCGTTTCTTTGAGCTGGAGGATATGCTGAAGGCTGGCCATTTATATGCTGGCCCTGATTTATGACTAATCATGTCTCTGCTACCCTTCATGCATCTTAATATGAAGCTTTGGGGCACTTGGTTCCCAGGTGGTGAAATTATCCTGAGCATTGTGTCCACAGCTGTGTCTCTGGCATCATCTCTTAGGATCCCCTTAAGGAATTAGGCCATGCAAAGTCTAAGGTAACAAGGCTGGTTTTCTGGCACTATATGTAAATACTTGTCTCATTACTTTCTGAGTGTATTTTATATCTACTCCTCTCAGGAATAAGAGTGGAAAATTATCAGTTGCTCAGATGAAGATGGCTATCCTAACATAAATTTCCATCCCTGAAAATGCCTGCTTTTCAGATTGGTTCCTTAAAGTGACAGCAAACAGGGCTAGTGGTAAAGAGCCTATGTGGCAATGCAGGAGATGTAAGAGACACAGGTTTGAGCCCTGGATTGGGAAGATCCCCCGGAATAGGAAATAGCAATCCACTCCAGGATTCTTGCCCAGAACATTCCACAGGCAGAGGAACCTGGTGGGCTGACAAAGAGTCAGACATGACTGAGCACACACACTCCCCAAAATGGATTTTTTGGAAAGTGAAGGAAAGGGCTAGAGGGGTGTTAGGAATTCTGATGTTTCCTAAATATGGTCTTGGGACTCCATATTTGAAAGAAAGCTGATAGGAGGAGGAGGAAAAATACTGTGTGTTTGAAATTGCTTGCTAGGATCCTTTTTTTTCCACCATGAGATACAAGAATCTATTTCATTCATGTCATAGTCTTCATACAGGTGGAATGAAGTTTCTGTTGAATATTTCTCTCTTAAATAGACAATTAGTCTAAAATAGAAAAAAAAATCTGAAGAAAGCACAGTTTCTCTTAGTGGAAAGGGCACTAGACTGGTGATAAGAAAACACAGACGTTGGTCTGATGTTTATCACACTGTTGATACACAGGTCACTCAGTTGAGCATCCTGCTTATTAGACCATGGCCAGACATTTACATGGTACTCAAAACTGCTGTTGAATAATAAATGAATTAATAATTAACTTATTACAAATGTATCATAGGATTTGATGTCTAGGTTTCCAAGTTTAGGTTTCTTTCCATCCTAGACTAAAAGGACTTTATGTCCCTTTGCTACATTGGTAGCAAAGAGCCTAGGGCAACCGAGTAACCTGTAGATAGGAAGGATGCCCTCCTCGCGGACTGCTAAATCTTAGGATGGTAAACATTACAAATACATCTGGATCAGGCCATGGTGGAAATCCATCCTACTCTTAGCGCCTAACATGCCTGTGTCACTCAGAAGTGTGCAGGGATCATAAAGTGAGGGTGACATCTAAACGACCTTGATAAAACCCCAAAGTAGGAATAATTCCACAAATGCTTGAAAAAAATGCATTGGAAGTTTGAACTCTAGGAATGAAAATCTGGGTCCCGTAACCCAGTGTGTGCAGAGGCTTCTAAATCTTGCTTTTAAATCCTTAGAAAACAACCTCGGATTCATGATTATCCTCTAGTTTTCCTTAGGGAAAATACAGATCAAGGTTTAAGGATTATATTTCTTATGAAAACCTATGACTGACGGTAATATTTTAGGATTCTGTGAGATATTTTGCAAGTATAATTGGGTTACTCTTATTTCTTGATAGCTCTTTGGGAACATTGTTTCCTTTGACATTATAAGTTTCTGGAAGGCTGTTTCTGAACTCTTCATTCCTTTTCTCCTGTGCTCTGATCTTTACCTCAAAGCAAAATATTTGTTACCAAGAACAGTTCAGAATGGTGCCGGCTTCCTTTGAGCATTGCACCCAAATGTTTTGTGCTTTTGCAATAATATATATTTGTTTGTTTACTCACCCATTCTCCACCCACCACCAAACCAGGTCCTGTGATACACACTGGGGAGGGAGAGATGAAAAATGATTATCATTGCCCTTAAGGGGCTGAGACTAATATCCTCCAACAGTAAATAAACACCAGCATCTGGAGAGCAAAGTAGCACTGACATACACAGACTACCATGTGTGGAATAGATAGCGATTAGGAAGTTGCTGAGCACAGGGGCTCAGCTCACTGCTCTGTGATGACCTAGGGGGTTGGAGAAAGGGGGTGGGAGGCAGACTCAAGGACCGAATATAGCTGATTCATGTTGTTCTATAGCAGAAGCTAACACAGCACTGTAAAGCAATTAATATCCAGTTTCCCCAGTGGTTCAGTGGTAAAGAATCCGCTGGCTAAGCTGGAGCCATGAGTTCGATCCCTGGGTTGGGAAGACCCCCTGAAGAAGTAAATGGCAACCCACTCCAGTATTCTTACCTGGAGAGTCCCATAGACAGAGGAGCCTGGCAGGCTACAGTCTATGGAGTCCTGAAGAGTCAGACACAACTTAGCAACTAAACAACAGCAACAACCCTATCCTTGGTAGACAAGATCACATCCAATAACAGAAGTGAGAGTCTAAAGATGCCAAAGCTTTTTTGCATAGATACTAAGCAAGGCAGTTGAAGATGTCAACAAAAAGATTCTGCAACCAGCTGCTCTGAAGGTTTCTCAGCCATCAGCAGTCCCCTCCCACAGCCACAGCTAGGATCCCTGATTCTGAGTCTGTAGGTAGTTCATCTTTAGAAGGTCAATAATTTGTTCCCTGGCTCTTCTGAGACCCAGTCAGCGATTTTCTAAAGATAAATTAGAAAAGTAAGAGAGAAGAAGAGTATAGATGAGAAAGCAAATTTGACTTGGAGTTTTTAGAAAAATAGCATGTTGCAACAAAGTTGCAACAAATGCACAAAGGAGTCAAGCCCCCAGTTGAGCTGGAGGAAAAGGATCCTGGTTTAAACAGGCCAAGAAACATGGCCTGGGAGCCCTTTCTGGCAAAATCAAAAACTAGCTAGCCTCGTACTGAAAACCGTCTCCTTGTCCACTGTCGTGTTATCATACTCGTAGGAATTCACGTGCTGAAAAGGCACATGAAAGTAAAATTCGGTGTGCGTCCAGCCAGTTTCTGGTAATCTGTTCTATCCTATCTCTATCCAGCCCTACCTTCCAACAGCAAAACCCACAAGACACTTTGTTGTTAAACTGGGAGGAGGCCCTTGGATTGCAAAATATGGATAATTTTACAGCTGAGAAAACTCATCCTCATACAGTTTAAACAACTACTCCAAAGTCCTATATCCCCGGTTCAATTCCAAGGTTATATTCTAATATAGCCTGTTCTTCATTGTTCAGAAAAACTGATATTTGACTCACAAATCACCCTCTAGTTAAAAAACTTTTAAAAAGTAATGTGAGAAATTAGACTGGATTAGGAACCAGAGTGTGCCAAGAAGAAAAAACAAGAGCATGCTACAGGGGTTCAGCTCTGAACCTAAAAAGCACAGACAGGCCAAGAGGCCAGTGCCAGTCAGTAGTGAGGTCTCCTAGCTCAGGGAGAAAATTGACTTGCCTGTGACTTCTCTTTGTACCAGGGCACAAAGTCACTTCCATTTCCTCGTATTTAATTCCAGTGGTGAAGATAACCTACCTTTTTTGGATTTCCCAACACCAGATGTTTTGCAGAATGCATGCTATAGTAATTTTGAAATCACTTAGTCAAATATGTTCCATTAAGTAACTGGAAGACTCCTTATCCAGCTAAATTGTTATAAATAAATTTTATAAAAAAGATCCCAATAAATTAGGAAAATGGACAAATTATGTGAATTTGCCTATTCACAGAAATGAAATCGTATGAATGAATAATATATAGAGAAAAGCCTTTTCAATTCAGTGAATAAACAAATTAATAAAATGTTTAATAGCAGCAAGATAGAATTTTTTATCTATCATTTTTTTATTTTATGCAATTGTGCATAAATGTGGTTAAACATTCTCAGAAGCTGTTGATAAGATTGTGTACTGCCCAGGTTTTTTCTGAAAGTCAATTCATCAATTTTAGCAAAGGTGTTAATAATGTTTGTTACCCTCTTTCTTGATCCAGTATTCCTCCTTGGAATCTATTTTAAAGAAGTAATTAGAGGTGTGGACAAAAATATATAGAAAAATGCTGATTGCAGCTGCATTCTTAACAGTGAAAAATTGGAAAGAGTCTACATTGCCATTTATATGGAAATGGCTGATTAAACTCTCGTATAAACATAAGACAGAATATTGTGCAGCTATTAAAGTGTCTTCAACAAATTTTGTTGTACCTAAGAATATATACTTATGGTGTAATGTTAAGGAGAGAAAATGTAAGATAAAACCCAGAATGTGTACTTGAACTTTGTGTGTTTGTGTGTGTATGTGAGAAAGAGGGAGAAGGAAATGGCAACCCACTCCAGTGTTCTTGCCTGGAGAATCCCAGGGATGGGGAAGCCTGGTGGGCTGCCATCTATGGGGCTGCACAGAGTCGGACAGGACTGAAGCGACTTAGCAGCAGCAGCAGCAGTGAGAAAGAGAGAGAGAGAAAGAAAGAGAAATTGATTCACCAAAACATGCAGGGAACATACCAAAATGTTAATTGCCATCCTTCTGGTGGATGAGATTATGATTTTAATTTTCTTCTTGATACTTCATTGTATTTTTCATATTTTCTATAGTAAGCAATATTTCTTTGACTATGTGGAATAGAGAGACTACTTTGATTTAACCAACAACCCTTAGGTGTAATTTCATTGTATTCCCAGATGTACCTTCCCTGTTCTACCCCTGATATTTACATCTGGGGCAAAAGGAGGTATGAATGTATGTTGATTCAGAATAAAGGCTTACAGAGGAAAGAAGCTGCTGTCAGGGAGAATTTATATAATTGATTAGGAAATCATCTTTGGAATCCAACTGAATAACTTGATTCTGCCAGTGAGCACAAAAACTTGATGGTGTGCCAGACAGAAAACCATCCTACCTAAAGCAGACACGCCCCACCCTTGTACCTGTCGTTGCGTACTGGGACTTTACATTAATTTGTGTAACACAGCTGCTATTGCTATGCTATAATCCTATTTATTTATTACTGGCTGTTAGCCCTCTTCACACTGTAAGGAACGTGAACACAAATGTCTCTTTTTCAGGTTCTTTCTCATTATAGGTTATTACAAGATATTAAATATGCTTCCCTGAGCTGTACAGTAGGTCCTTGTTTATTTATTGTATCTTCCATGAATGTTGGTTGAATGATAGATGAAATAATTTGTTACCAGCCTGTCATAGGCTTTGACCTATAGTCTTTCAAGTTGAATGGCTTTTGATCCATCAAAGCTGTTGGCATATTCTCAGAATTTGAGTTGACTGCAGATGTAGATGTTGGGGACGGAAGGGGAATGGCTCTAAGGATCCAGAACCTTTGAGTTTTCTGCCTTTATTTAGGAGACAGTGGAGGTGCCACTGTCCCCCCTCATTCTCGTTGTGTCCTTCTGACCCAGAAGACAGGTAGGGAAAAGATTGTCTCCGGGGACCCTTGTGGCAATGGCATAGCATGCATTGCACTCACCCCTCTTTTTTCATTGCCTGGTTTGGGACAGGACAAGGATATTCTACATATTCAAATTTGTTGTATCCATAAGTCTTGTACACATCTAGAAGGATAATTAAAACCACCAAATCAAAAAAGTACGTTCCCACCTACTTAACTTAAAACATAGTCCTGTTGGTAAGGATACTGTTATAGAAGTATAATTTTCTTATGATCTTATTGTTCTTTTCTTTACAATCATGAGCAACTGATTTGAAAATACTATGATGTCATCACTATTTATGTGGCATGCATTACCTGTTCAGCCTTTATCATAGGAAACAACAGTTAGAATGGTACATGGAACAACAGACTGTGTTGTTGTACTCCAAAATGGAAAAGGAGTTCGTCAAGGCTATATACTGTCACCCTGCTTATTTAACTTATATGCAGAGTACATCATGAGAAATATTGGACTGGATGAAGCTGTGTACTGTACACAAGCTGGAATCAAGATTGCCGGGAGAAATATCAATGACATCAGATATGCAGATGACACCACCCTAATGGCAGAAAACTAAGAAAAACTAGAATGAAAGTGAAAGAGGAGAGTGAAAAATTGGCTTAAAATTCAACATTCAGAAAGCTAAGATCATGGCATCTGGTCCCATCACTTCATGGCAAATAGATGGGGAAACAGTGGAAACAGTGACAGCATTCATTTTAGGGGCTCCAAAATCACTGCAGACGGTGACTGCAGCCATGAAATTAAAAGATGCTTGCTCCTTGGAAGAAAAGTTATGACCAAGTTAGACAGCTTATTAAAAAGCAGAGACATTACTTTGCCAACAAAGTTTCGTCTAGTCAAAGCTATAGTTTTTCCAGTAGTCATGTATGGATGTGAGAGTTGGATCATAAAGAAAGCTGAGTGCTGAAGAATTGATAGTTTTGAACTGTGGTGTTGGAGAAGACTCTTGAGAGTCCCTTGGACAGCAAGGAGATCCAACCAGTCCATCCTAAAGGAAATCAGTCCTGAATATTCATTGGAAGGACTGATGTTGAAGCTGAAACTCCAATACTTTGGCCATCTGATGCAAAGAACTGACTCATTGGAAAAGACCCTGATGCTGGGAAAGATTGAAGGCAGGAGGAGAAGGGGACAACAGAGGAAGAGATGGTTGGATGGCATCACCAACTCAATGGACAAGAGTTTGAGTAAACTCTGGGAGTTGGTGGTGTACAGGGAGGCCTGGCGTGCTGCATTCCATGGGGTTGGAAAGAGCCGGACAGGAGTGACTGAACTGAACTAAATTATTTCTACAAAAGAACTCAGAGATCTTGTGTGCATCCCTTGAGGGGATACAGAGCCCTGCCTCAGGTCTGCACTGTTGCTTTCTGACCCTGCCTCCCTTGTCCCCACATCCCCTCCCTTTCCTGATTAGCAACTGTTTGTACTTGCCCTTCCAGACTTGGGCTTCCCAGGTGGCTCAGATGGTGAACTGTCTGCCTGCAATGTGGGAGACCTGGGTTCGATCCCTGGGTTGGAAAGATCCCCTGGAGAAAGAAATGGCAACCCACTCCAGTACTCTTGCCTGGGAAGTTCCATGGACGGAGGAGCCTGGTAGGCTACATTCCATGGGCTTGCAAAGAGTTGGACAGGACTGAGCGACTTCACTTTCACTTTCAGACTTAGGAAGGGGAACAGAGAAAGGCTTTGGTGCACAGGAGTCCCACAGGGTACTCCTGGGACCTGTTGCCTCTTTCCTGAGAGCTCACCAAGGTGTCACTGCCCTGCCTTGTCATGCACTGAAATGTGTTTCCTTTGCTGTTCTTGAGGCTTCCTGACTCTCACTCCTTATATTGTCCTCAGACAGAAGCGGAGCTCACTCCCTTCTATCATTTTGTCTTTTGAATTAATTTTCCTAATTTGAGAGAGAGGCCATTTGGGACACAAAACCACTTTAGTGCCTAGCCGGGACATTTCTGAAAACTCTGTCGATGGAGAGTACCCAGGGACGTGGGGAAGTGGATGCCCCATTCTTTCAGCTTCTCTGGCTCAGGTCATTCCTCACGTGCCTTGTCTCTAATTGATCCTATTCAGACACCATCACAAATTAGGCCGGGGGAAAAAAAAAGGACAGTGTTAACTTCTGCTTCCATGGACTCAGCCTTACTCAGCCTTACCAAACAGATGCAGTGCTTGTACCAAAGAGCCACAGAGTTCAAATAAAACATGGAAACCAGTGACCTGTTCAAGACTAAACTTTCTAGTTCTTCAAGGAAGAGAGAGCAGAAGAGAGAGAACAAAAAACCTAGCAAGAAGGTCAAAGCTTTAAGACACTCTGGTCACTTGGGAACCTCGCAGGATCTTGGGTGCTTAATGGCCTGTTAATATTTTGAAGCTGAGTCTGCAGCGTGAAGGAGACATGAAATACTCCCTAGAGCAGCACCTCCCCTCCCCCGCCCCCATTTGAAGAATCTTTTAGTTTCAGCTTCCTGCAGGGAAGTGTTTAATTGCCTCTTCCATTGAGATGATCATTTTTATTGTGTTGAGCCCAGAACGAGGGAGAGGTGGCCTCTACTTGGGCAAGTTTTGCATTTCAGGTTGTTTGTCCTCTCTTAGCCCTTACCAGTGGTGCTGTTACTGCCGTCTTCATTATCATCAGAATGGAAGTGTTAAGCCTGTAATTACACGTGGCAAAGGGCTAAGTGCAATACGAGGAGGTACTTGGTTCCTACTGGCCAGCTGTGCATAATCAAAACACAGGCTCTGCTCGGGCAGGCCAGCATTACAGGCTCATGCAGAAAAGAAGATGAAAACCCTAAATGCAAGGGAGCAGACCTTGGGAGGTTTTAACGGCCTGGTCTCTTTTTTAAGACCATAAACCATTATCTGGGGACTTTTTGTCTCTATAAAGATTACCTCTGAACCTCTGCTGTGTTCCTGGCAGAGTACTAAAAAGGACTTTGTATGGGTCATGTATAATCCATGCCACGGACTTACACGAGAAATGGGTGGTTATTCTCAGCCTATTTGCTGCTGCTAAGTCACTTCAGTCGTGTCCGAGCCTGTGCGACCCCATAGACGGCAGCCCACCAGACTCCCCCGTCCCTGGGATTCTCCAGGCAAGAACACTGGAGTGGGTTGCCATTGCCTTCTCCAATGCATGAAAGTGAAAAGTGAAAGTGAAGTTGCTCAGTCGTGTCCGACTTAGCGACCCCATGGACTGCAGCCTACCAGGCTCCTCCGTCCATAGGGTTTTCCAGACAAGAGTACTGGAGTGGGGTGCCATTGCCTTCTCCACTCAGCCTATTTACCAGGTGGCAATACAGAGGATACTCTTCCAGAAAGGCAGAGAAAATCTCTGTCTGACCTCAGGGGCCACAGGAAGGTGGTATCCATACCCTTTAGGAACCATGACAATATTTCCTATAAAATACACCTTTGGGATGCTTGGATTGCATTGCATTATTCTTTGAAAATTTTTGCCAGCTTTATGCTCCTACTGATATAAAACCCAGCTAAACAGACAAAGCAAGAAAGGGAGCAAGCAAACATGAGATGAGAGCACTTGGTTTGGGGCAGTAAGTTTTTAGAATTAGCTCTGTAACATTTCTGAGATGTTATGCAGGGGTTTTGTTTTGTTTTTGTTTTTAAGGTTTAGAAATGGAAGAGCATTGTGTACTGAACTGGGAGGGCTGTGGTATATTGGGGGATGGAATGATGCTATCTGGAGGGTGAGTGATCCAGTTAAGACTCTCTGATAATTTGGATAAGAATCACATCCATTTGAATCCTAATTATTTGTAGGTACACTCATCTCTAATTCTAATATTGCATTACTGACTGTTTATTAGGTTCTGGTTATCCCATTAAAAGGATTCAGTGCTTGCATGTTAATTAAGGCTTCCTTCCAAGTTGACACTATGTGTACTGATAATTCCATTTCCCATCACCCATTTTTCTCCCATCTCTTTCTCTTTCATGATTGCTTTTCAGGGGGAGGGGTGGAGATTGGAAGGGAAAGCATGACAGTGAACCCTTTCTTCATTCAGCTTCAATTTCCTGTTTCTTAAGAATAAGGATTATTTTTAGGATAAAAGAATCCAGTTTTTCATTTTGTTAGGGCATTTGATCATGTGAATAAATATTACAAATCATCACCAGGAGGGTAACTTCCTGCTGTCATAGGGTAACCCTGCATGAAGTCTCACTTTATAGAACCCCTGAAAGTCCCTGTGGTTCTCTGCTGCTGCTGCTGCTAAGTTGCATCAGTCGTGTCCGACTCTGTGCAACCCCATAGACGGCAGCCCACCAGGCTTCCCCGTCCCTGGGATTCTCCAAGCAAGAACACTGGAGTAGGTTGCCATTTCCTTCTCCAATGCATGAAAGCGAAAAGTGAAAGTGAAGTTGCTCAGTCGTGTCTGACTCTAGCGACCCCATGGACTACAGCCTACCAGCCTCCTCTGTCCATGGGATTTTCCAGGCAAAAGTACTGGAGTGGGGCTGTGGTTCTCTACTCCTAATTAAAACAGCCCTCGTACACTTGAATAGCCATAGGTCGATATATTGGCTATGCTTAATGGTGATTGCAATGGCACCTCACTCCAGTACTCTTGCCTGGAAAATCCCTGGATGGAGGAGCCTGGTAGGCTGCAGTCCATGGGGTTAATAAGAGTTGGATACAACTGAGCGAATTCACTTTCATGCATTGGAGAAGGAAATGGCAACCCACTCCAGTGTTCTTGCCTGGAGAATCCCAGGGACGGGGGAGCCTGGTGGGCTGCCATCTATGGGGTCGCACAGAGTTGGACACGACTGACTGTGGCTCAGATCATGAACTCCTTATTGCCAAATTCAGACTGAAATTGAAGAAAGTAGGGAAAACCACTAGACCATTCAGGTATGACCTAAATCACGTCCCTTATGATTATACAGTGGAAGTGAGAAATAGATTTAAGGGCCTAGATCTGATAGATAGAGTGCCTGATGAACTATGGAATGAGGTTCGTGAC
>NW_011494921.1:10127823-10128267 GCF_000754665.1 Bison bison bison | reverse complement strand
AGAGAGGGATCAAGACCATCCCCATGGAAAAGAAATGCAAAAAAGCAAAATGGCTGTCTGCGGAGGCCTTACAAATAGCTGTGAAAAGAAGAGAAGCGAAAAGCAAAGGAGAAAAGGAAAGAATCAGCATCTCAATGCAGAGTACCAAAGAATAGCAAGAAGAGATAAGAAGGCCTTCCTCAGCAATCAGTGCAAAGTAGAGAAAAACAACAGAATGGGAAAGACTAGAGATCTCTTCAAGAAAATTAGAGATACCAAGGGAACATTTCATGCAAAGACGGGCTTGATAAAGGACAGAAATGGTATGGACCTAACAGAAGCAGAAGATATTAAGAAGAGATGGCAAGAATACACAGAAGAACTGTACAAAAAAGATCTTCACGACCCAGATAATCACGATGGTGTGATCACTGACCTAGAGCCAGACATCCTGGAATGTGAAGT
>NW_011494921.1:10126811-10127326 GCF_000754665.1 Bison bison bison | reverse complement strand
TGAACTTCCTGATGTTCAAGCTGGTTTTAGAAAAGGCAGAGGAACCAGAGATCAAATTGCCAACGTCCGCTGGATCATGGAAAAAGCCAGAGAGTTCCAGAAAAAACATCTATTTCTGCTTTATTGACTAGGCCAAAGCCTTTGACTGTGCAGATCAAAATAAACTGTGGAAAATTCTTCAGGAGATGGGAATACCAGACCACCTAATCTGCCTCTTGAGAAATTTGTATGCAGGTCAGGAAGCAACAGTTAGAACTGGACATGGAACAATAGACTGGTTCCAAATAGGAAAAGGAGTTTGTCAAGGCTGTATATTGTCACCCTGCTTATTTAACTTCTATGCAGAGTACATCATGAGAAACGTTGGACTGGAAGAAGCACAAGCTGGAATCAAGATTGCCAGGAGAAATATCAATCACCTCAGATATGCAGATGACAGCACCCTTATGGCAGAAAGTGAAGAGGAACTCAAAAGCCTCTTGATGAAAGTGAAAGTGGAGAGTGAAAAAGTTGGC
>NW_011494921.1:10102102-10126711 GCF_000754665.1 Bison bison bison | reverse complement strand
GATATGCAGATGACAGCACCCTTATGGCAGAAAGTGAAGAGGAACTCAAAAGCCTCTTGATGAAAGTGAAAGTGGAGAGTGAAAAAGTTGGCTTAAAGCTCAACATTCAGAAAACGAAGATCATGGCATCCGGCCCCACCACTTCATGGGAAATAGATGGGGAAACAGTGGAAACAGTGTCAGACTTTATTTTTGGGGGCTCCAAAATCACTGTAGATGGTGACTGAAGCCATGAAATTAAAAGACACTTACTCCTTGGAAGGAAAGTTATGTCCAACCTAGACAGCATATTCAAAAGCAGAGACATTACTTTGCCAACAAAGGTTCGTCTAGTCAAGGCTGTGGTTTTTCCAGTGGTCATGTATGGATGTGAGAGTTGGAGTGTGAAGAAGGCTGAGCGCCAAAGAATTGATGCTTTTGAACTGTGGTGTTGGAGAAGAGTCCCGAGAGTCCCTTTGACTGCAAGGAGATCCAACCAGTGCATCAGTGCATCCTGAAGGAGATCAGTCCTGGGTGTTCATTGGAGGGACTGATGCTGAAGCTGAAACTCCAATACTTTGGCCACCTCATGTGAAGAGCTGACTCATTGGAAAAGGCTCTGATGCTGGGAGCGCTTGGGGGCAGCAGGAGAAGGGGACGACAGAGGATGAGATGGCTGGATGGCATCACCAACTCGATGGATGTGAGTTTTAGTGAACTCTGGGAGATGGTGTTGGACAGGGAGGCCCGTCGTGCTGCAATTCATGGGGTCGCAAAGAGTCGGACACGACTGAGTGACTGAACTGAACTGAACTGAATTTTCTTGCTCATTCTCACGAAGTCTAAGTGTGTAATCCACACACTCAACCCACCCCAGTCACCTAGTGACATTCTGAACTGATTTGTTCTTGAAAGACCTGTTCTAGATTGGGAGGCCATGAATACAGTACCAGGAGCTCTAGTTAAGGAGTCAGACAAATTGGGTTCTCTTTCCTAATTGCTCAGTTGGTAAAGAATCCGCCTGCAATGCAGGAGACCCCAGTTTGATTCCTGGGTTGGGAAGATCCCTGGAGAAGGGATAGGCTACCCACTCCAGTATTCTTGGGCTTCCCTTGTGGCTCAGCTGGTAAAGAATCTGCCTGCAATGCAGGAGACCTGGGTTCGATACCTGGGTTCGGAAAATCCCCTGGAGAAGGGAAAGGCTACCCACTCCAGTATTCTGGCCTGGAGAATTCCATGGGCTGTAAAGTCCATGGGGTCGCAAAGAATCAGACAGGACTGAGCTACTTTCACTTTCACTTCACTTTCCTGCTGATTCAGATAGTAAAAATCTGACTGCAATGCAGGAGACCTGAGTTTGATCCCTGGGTCAGAAAGATAGATCCCCTGGAAAAGGGAATAGCAACCCACTTCAGTATTCTTGCCTGGAGAATCCCATGGACAGAGGAGCCTGGAGGGTTACTGACCACGGGGTCGCCAAGTGTGTCGCACAACTGAGCAACTAGCACTTTCCCTATAGCCCTGACACTAAGGGGAATGTGACCTGCAGCATGTCACCCTTCAGGCTCTTTGTCTCCCCACGTGTAAAAAAGAAGGAACGACATAGATGTGTTAAAGCCCTCCCCAGCTCTGTGACTCTGATCTCTGCTCAGGATTAGGACGCAGATGCAGGCCTGGGGTCCCCAGCTGCTCTCAGTTCCCTGTTTACTGATTCACACCCCCACCACCCCCGCAGGGGCCCTGGAAGTCCCTGGCTCGCCTGCCCCGTGCCCGCAGGCTGTGCCTGCCCCTGGAGCGCTGGGACCCCAGGGGGGCTCCTCTTTTTCTTCCTCCTTTGCATATGAAACAAGCATCTGTCATGTTGGCAGTCAGTTATACCTATGAACCCCAGGCTTCCGTGCCCACCTTCACTCTGAGCTGCCCTCTCCCTCACCCATCACACGGTGATGGACAGTGAGGGACAGAGGGGCGCTTCTGACCTCCCTGGTACTGAGCGCATAGGCAACAAGGAAACCCTTGAAGCCATAATGGGATCGGACGGCGGCAGCTGCTCATTGAAGCCTCTGTAGGCTCACACGTCGCTTATGATGGAAGGTCAGGGTGTTGGGCTTGGCAAGGCCCTTTGTGTGATAGATGGTGAAGATAAATAAGAATGATGCCTGATTAAGAGCCCTCTACAATTTCCCTTGTCCATCCTGGCAGCATCCTGGCTCCTAGGAAAAAGCTTTACCTGAGAAAAGCTTTCAAGAGGCATGAAGATAGGATTTTGTATTGGGCTGGCATGGAAAAAACTATCACCATCTCCCTTATAATTTCCTGATCCTTATAAAGACTGCCCCAGTTCCCTCTTACCCTTCTTCACACATGCATAGAATTTTACTTCCCTTTAGTTTCCTCTGAGCAGTCTACAATTTCAATCAGAGGTGACCATTTTTCTATCTCAAAACAGTTCTTTACTTGGATGCTTTCTGGTCATTCTTTAAGGCAGATTTTAAGGCTTCAAAGCCAGGGCAGGGAATAGATCCTTAGGTGGGAAAATAAACATGACCACAAGTGACCAGGAAGCAGCATATTATACTTCTTTCCCCCTACAGTGTGAAATGCCTGTTCCTCTGTGTCAACAGTTGAAGAAGTAGCTGAGCACATACATAAATCCTCTCCCTGGTGAGAACCGACCGCAAGAGGGCCCCTGGGAGCAGAAATCCCGGGCACTTCTGCAGATGGGCCAAGAGTTGTCTAGACCCTATAAATAGGATGAGCAAGACCCTTCCACAAACTTTCGTGCAGAAGGGAATGTGATATTTAGCAGAACAAGGCCCATAAAACTAAGTAAAAATGTTTTATATGAGGTCATTATAACTGTATGTCATAAAGCCTTTAAAACAGCATACATTATAAATCAGAAATTCAGGTTTATAGGGTAGCTTTCCTTTAATCGACATTATTATGGCATTGGAAGCTCGGGTCACTCCTCACCTCTTTCTGGTTAAAATTAAGGTCCTTTCCACCTTGTATCTTTTCCAGAAAGGAAAGGTCCATCTACTCATGGGCTTCTGTAACCTCCAGTCCAGTGATCAGCCACAGCGCTTCCTGCAGTCTCTGCAGATCCTAACATTTATCGCTCAGAAACCACAAGCAGTTTCACTGTGCCCATAGATTGCAGGTGGTCACCAAGGGAGTAATCTGAGAGGCTCCAAACTACATTTATGTGTAATGGACACCAGCATAATACGTGTCTCCAGGGGCCTTTTAACCCATAAAACCACCCATTGTAGAGTTTCACTGGTGTTGATTTTCAGTGGATAAAATACCTACAAGACATTTATTTACTGTCTTTTTCAGAAACATAGCATGATTTAAACAAATGCTAAATGGAAGAGGCCATACGCAAAACTACATCCCGTGCAAGTCCATTTAGATCACATTTGAAAACAGGCAGAATTTTAATGCCCCTGAATTGCACATTGTAAAATGGTTAAAAGGATACCTTTTATGTTACATATATTTACCACAAAAAAAATGACAAAAAATAGTAACTTGCACCACCTAGTCTAATGAGATGAAGGTTATGAGAGTGGCTACCATGAGGGTAGCAGAGACTGGAAGTGGCCCGGAGGGGAACTGGGGGAGGCTGGTGAGTTTCTGGTTCTCATCTGTGTTTGGGCCACACCTCATGAGGATCCATTGAGTTGTATGCTGTGACAGGCATACCTTCCAAATCCGTGTTTCATGCCAATAAAATATTTATGCAAAGAAAAGTGCTCACCAAGTCTTAGCTGACTTGATTTAATTTGACTGGGTTGCTGGTCACAAGTATGAAAATTGACTCCATTCTTCAGTTGCCGCAGGGATTAGGGCAGAGATAATTGAATAAAATTATGTCACTGAGTAATATTTCTATTATTTCTTTCTTGCAAAAATTGAATTAGGTTTAAGGAAGCTGGGGCAAGATTTTGTCAGCATTTAAACCACAGTGTTGCCACTTTTTGAAGCTGCTTCTTCGAAGCTATAGAGGCACATTGAAGCTTCAGCAATCAACTAATCCGTGTTAGCCTCACATCTGCTGTGGGTTACAGGACACATAGACAGATTCCCTTAAAGATTCTGCCTCCGTGAAACATTGTGGGAGAGTCAGTTTCTTAACAGAGACGAGGGAATCATCTGGAAGGGATGCTCTGCAGAGGGCATTGGTGTTAGGGGGAGATTGAACAAAATAACTTATCATAACTTCTTTAAAATCCTTTGATTCTATTTCTGGAGCTGCTCTATGGATGTGTAAATAATGGCCAAATATGAATTCTTATCCCTGTGTCAGCTTCTTGTTCAGTAATTTTATGAAAAGAAGTCACACAGGTTGCAGAATAAAGCTATTGCTCTTAGGACACTGTGTTAGTTTTCTAACGCTGCCATAACAAATGATCCTAAATTGAGTGACTTAAAATGACACAAATTTATTCTTTCATGGTTATAGAAGTCAGAAGTCTGAAGGCCCCTTGTCCCTCTGAAACTTGTAGGGAAGGAACTTTCCTTACCTCTTTGCCAGCTTTGGTGATCCCTACAATGTTAAGCATTATTTGGCTTGAGGCTACAGCTCTCCAATCTCTATTTTTGTCTTCCTATGACCTCTGTGTGTGTGTGTGTGTGTGTGTGTGAGTGTTTCTATATCCTTTCTCCTTTGTATTCTCCTTTTTATAAGGATACTCAGGGCTTCCTGGGTGAATCAGTGGCTGGAATCCGCTTGCCGATGCAGGAGATGTGAGTTTGATCCCTGGGTTGGGAATATCCCTTATAGGAGGGCAGCAACCTACTCCAGTATTCTTGCCTGAAAAACCCCACAGACAGAAGAGCCTGGCGGGCTACAGTCCAAAGGGTCACAAAGAGTCAGACACTGCCGAACACGTGTTGGGCATACCTAGGGTGATTTCATTGGGAGATCCTTAATTACATTTGAAAAGACCTTATTTCCAAATAAGATCAGTCTGAGGTTCTAAGAGGTTGTAAAATTTTAGGAAGCAGGGGGCACTATTCAACCCTCTATAGGTACTTTGCCAGGAGGAGAAAGAAAAAAAAAAATCGACTTTAAAAACATACTGAGGCCCGCAGTAGATAGAAAGGAAGTGGTGAAGAGACTGTTTTGTGTTAGTTCAAGAAGTCTAGGGGCTCAGAGAGAAAGATGATCTGTTTGTGCAGCCTATTATTATTACACCCCTGAGATACACCAGGCAGTCTGCTGGGGCTATAGAGAGGTAAATGTAAGGAAACAGAAGCCATTCTCATAGCATTTCTGGTTCAGTGGGGGAGATCAGTATTTAGCCTTCCAAACACAAAAACAAATCCATGACTGCAGATTGTTAAGGAAGCTGAAACACCTACCATGATAGGGAAGCATGTTGGAGGAAGGTTGTTCTTTTCCCTTGTGGGTTTGTCATGACATTTTTCTCCAAGGAAATGATATTTAAGGTGAAGTAAAATGAGGAATAGGAATTAGCCAGGCACAAATATGAGAAGATCATTCCTGGTAGGTAGAGTGTTGAGTTCAGAGTGACGATAGGAAGCCACTGTGGTTGAAACATGATGGTTAAAGAGGATGAAGACGGGGGTGTGGGCCTGGACCACAGTTAACGGTAGGTCACAGGTTCACACTCAGGATTTGGGGCTCCCTGCAAGAGGACTCCCCAGAAAGATTTAAGCAGAGGAATGGCATGCTCTGCATTTCATTTTATGTGATCCCACTGGTTGATAGGTGGAGAATAGATAGGGACAGAAAACTGACACCCATGGGCTGAGTCTGATAAGGTGATACAGGTGGCTGGAGCAGAGACCTTGCTCCCCAGGAAACGGCCCATCTATTCCTGCTGCTTGCATAGGGAGGGCCCCCAGTGGATTGTTCCCCAGGCTGAAAGGCAATCCTGACTCAATAGGCTCTTCTTCCCCAATGGAGATTTGTATAACTCCATCATCTAGATAGAATTTTTAAAAATGATGCAATGAAAATAATTTTCAAATGGATCTTATTTAAAATGAGCGAAAGGGTATTTTATATCTCTGGTCATTTGCCACTAAAATTTAGGAATTGTATTCCAATTTGGAATATAGATCCAGAATTTGTGCAGATGGGCATGCCCTGCTTTGACCCTCATGCTAACTCACTGGCATCTGAAAGTGCTATCATACAGGATGCAAAGGCCTTCCTAGAAAAGTGTGAGTCCCTAAGACCTAGAAGCAGTGCCCCATTGTGTCCCTGAACCAGCAGGGTACCCCATATCCTACCAGGAAGCCACAGGGGAAAAGAGAAGAAAAATAAGATGGAATGAGATGTAAGGAAGGGCTTCCCAGGTGGCTCAGTGGGTAAAGAATCTGCCTGCACACAGGAGATACAGGCAGACGCAAGTTCAATCCTGGGTCAGGAAGATCCCCTGGAGGATGGCAAGGCAAACCAATCCAGTATTCTTGCCTGGAGAATCCCATGGACAGAGGAGCCTGGTGGGCCACAGGCCATAGGATCACAAAGAATCAGACACAGCTGAAGCAACTGAGCCCACACACACACACAGTGTAAGGAAAGATGTCCCCTAACCATGAAAGTGATGTGACCGTTTCACTTTTTACAGCTCTCTCTGAGCTCTAAACATGCTTGGGTCTCTCCCACAGGATTCTCTGGCTTCTGGCTTCTTCCTCCTCTGTAACTGGCTGAGAGAAGGCCAGCATCTGACTATGGCAAATCAGTTCATCTTTCTGGCAGACAGTCACCTTATAGATGAACCTCATGGAACTCACCATGGAAGTCCTCATAGCTGAAGGATGGCTAACGTTATGTACACATTTTTCTGTTCATTCTTGAGCTCCTCCAGCCCCCTTAAAAATATACACATGATCCTTCCAGATTATTCACAGAGTATCTGGGTGCCAGAGGTGGGCTGGGGCAGAGCTGGCCTTGGCAGAGGGCCCCAGCACCACTGGCCCATCTGCGTCGTATTATCCACATGAGTAGGCTGCATCCGTGAAAATCAACAGGATGACCATATGGCAATGTTCAGATCTGAAATTATTTCAGACGGTTTCCTATGTACTTACAACTCTGTACTTTTGCAATCTTTTGGATTTCAATTTGGAAAGTCATTCAAGTGAATAATTTATTGTGGGGCTGTTCCTTCTGTTTTCCTGTCAAACTCACAAAATCCTAAAAATGACTTTGTTATGAGCAAACTGACTGTGCTTAACAGGACAGTGTAGGGCTCCCGTGGTGTTTGTTCCAAGTCTAAAAGATCAGGTCGGATTTGACCTTATCAGCTTGGCACTGCATTTTATGAAAACAGGTCTGAGTTGTGGAAAGCCAGTTTTTTGCGCTCAGATGGTTCTTACCTGGAGAGAGAAAAGCTTTGTGATCTGTGAACTGACTATTGACTTTAAGAGATCATGGACCTTAGGCGAGGTGGGAAGGCTTTGATTTCACCAAGGAAAAATGTGACCATTATTAAAGTCACAGAGAGCCTCCTCATTCATGCCCCTTGACCCCTGATTTTTCTACAAGTATGATGGTCTCCTGGCTGTAGAAGTACTCAAATAACTTTTTAGAATTAGGTAAAATGCATTTTGCCTTCATTGTAATCAGAATTGTGCATGTATGTGATTTAAAGAGCTCTAGAGTTGGTGGTCGGAGAAGGCAATGGCACCCCACTCCAGTACTCTTGCCTGGAAAATCCCATGGACGGAGGGCCTGGTGGGCTGTAGTCCATGGGGTCGCTAAGAGTCGGACACGACTGAGCGACTTCACTTTCACTTTTCACTTTCATGCATTGGAGGAGGAAATGGCAACCCACTCCAGTGTTCTTGCCTGGAGAATCCCAGGGCTGGGGGAGCTTCGTGGGCTGCCATCTATGGGGTCGCACAGAGTCAGACATGACTGAAGCGACTTAGCAGCAGCAGAGTTGGTGGTGCAATGGTAAAGAATCTGCCTGCCAGTGCAGGAGATGTAAGAGACAAGAGTTTGATCCCTGGGTTGGGAAGATCCTCTGGAGAAAGAAATGGCAACCCAGTCCAGTATTCTTGCCTGGGAAACCCTCATGGACAGAGGAGCCTGGTGGGCTACAGTCCATGGAGTTGAGTCAGACATGACTGAGCACAGACACACACACACACACACAGAGTTCTGCCAAACTTGTTATAAAAGCATCATTCCTTTGCCACTGCAACTCAACTCTTCTCTGCTTCCCAGAAGTAACCACATTTGAATTCCTCCAGCTGATTTTTATGAAACTTTCTCCACGTCTCCAAGTAATATACATACATTATGTCTTTTTGATTTTTCCATCTTGAGCATTATCTACTGACTTCCTCCTGTGACAAGTATAGAGTTGATTTTCTTTCATACCCCTTCACCTCTACCCTCTTTATACCGTATTCTCATCCTCACGCTCCCAATACAGTCATACCTTACTTTGGTTTGGATGGATGGTCAGTGTCTACAGGATTGAAGCAGATTATACTGTGCTTCCTTTTGTTTTTCAGTGTAATTTTTCCCCCTGGAGTTAATCGTTCTCTTTTGTATGATTTTTTTTCCCCTTACTTTTAATGTATCCATCTCTTCATTATTAGCCTCAAACGCCTCCCAGTCATTCCGACACATCTGTGGATTGTCTCTTTCTGAGGCGCTTGCTCCCACAGGCTCCTGACCTACTCCAATCAGAAAAGACTGACTGCCCGCCAGTGGGCACCACTCTGACCCTGTGTCTCCCTTCACGACTCTGGGAAGCTCCTCCTCTTCCCATCTGTATGACAGCACTGACGTCCTGCGGCTCATGTCTTTTTAGAAATATTTATTAATTTGGCCGCACCGGGCGTTAGTTGCAGCATGCAGGATCTTTAGCTGTAGTGTGTGAACTCTTAGCTGTGGCATGTGGGATCCAGTTTCCTGACCAGGGATTGAACCCGGGTCCTATGTGTTGCAAATGTGGAGTCTTAGCCACTGGACCACCAGGGAAGTCCCCCTGTCTTCTTTATTCTTTCCTTTTGGTGGATTCTAACTCTCAGTAGCTTCCTGAGAAAGGATTTGAGGGTGGTGCAGGAGGGAGGCATTAAAGCTTTGTGTGTCGGAAAATGGCTTTATGCTACCCGCTCAAGTTATTAGTAGGTAAACTCAGTATCGAATTCCGATCACAGTTTGCAGGTATGACTCTGCTGTCTTACAGCTTCCACATCTGCTTCTGAAAAACCTGATGCATTCTGATAACTGATCCTATTAGTTTCTCTGTCTCTTGGTCTCGTTATCTCTTTTTGGAAATGCACAGGATGTTCTCCTTGTCTGCAGTGACCTACTACAGTCTCATGATCGATAGCCCTTGTTATGGATATCTGTCGTACCGTGGATATTAGACCTATTTAATCTGGTTTTGTGTGTCCTTCTGTTCTGGAAGATTTTCTTGAATTAATTTTTCAATGCTGCTGCTGCTAAGTCGTCTCAGTCGTGTCCGACTCTGTGCGACCCCATAGACGGCAGCCCACCAGGCTCCCCCATCCCTGGGATTCAATAATGTCTTCCATTATCTTTATAAAATGTTCTAGGAATCCTTTTGTTTCCCCCCAGTTTGGAGCTCTAGAATTGATCCACTAATTTTGTTGCCATCTCATATTTTACATATATTTGTCTTTTTGCTCTAGTTTCTAGAGCAAAAATAAATAAATAAATAAATTCAAATGGAATATTTCTATGGTCAATAAATAATTGTTTGAAGAATTCAAAATGTAGCCATTGTGAATTAGACACAGAATTCAGCACAAATAAAAATCAGATGATCTACTGGTGATTATATGGTTATGGGTAGCACAAAGTCTGTTGTTACCATAAGTGGATAATTATTGTGGGTCAGAGAATAGGTAAAAACTAAGGAATTATAGAACCTCAAGGGTAGGCTGGAACAGAAAGGAGAAAGGCCTAGAAAGGAGTGGGTATGGCTTTAGCGGTCCTTCAAACCAAATCACCATCCCAGGAAGGATGGGAAGACCGTATTTAAAGCAGTCTGAGTTCTGGACAGTGAAAGCGAGCCCTGAGAAGTCCCTACAACTTGAATTCTTGAGTTCAGAAAAATCACTTGATTCTTGAAGCCCAAATCACAGAGACAAGACAAATTCTAGAAGTGAGAACACGAGTGGTCCTAAGCTTCACCCTTAGGCGCCCTAATTTCCTACTTTATGTCAACATGGCTAATTCCAGACCCACCAGCTTATGGGCCTGAGTCCTTTAAGCTGCGTGGTCAGCACTGTCTCAGCCCTGGGGATGGTGGCTTCTATGAGCTGAAAATCTTCAGAGTCACAGCTGTGAAGAGTGGGCTGGGAAGAGGCAAAGAGAGACGATGATGAATGTTTCAGACCGCTAGTGACTACCCATCACTTGCACCCCCAAATACTAGGTTTTCCTCTTATACCCAATTTGTAATCTGATCTCAATGCCAGTTTTAGTTCACCTGAACTTAGAGGTGTTTTTGTTTTTTCCATTTATTTCACAAATTTTGCCTAAATTTCCTATGGAAGACTTAGAATTCTTCCTCTCTCCTCACCTTGAAATTGTAACTTAAATTCCTCTAGAATTCTTCTTAAGATTAAGAGAATAATGTGATTAGGACATCCTATTTACTTTCTGTCCTTCAGCAGTCATTTCTCTGCTTATTAAACCTGGTCTTTTCTTTGTTCATAGTAGCCTAAAGTCTTTTTGAAGCAGAGGCTGTCTTCTTATCATCACTCAAAGCTGCTACATACAGGGTCGGGATAGGTAGACCAGCGCGGTGAGCACCCCTAACTCCATCTGACCGTCTCTATAAAGTTTTTCTACTCGGGTGGAATCTCAGCTTTCTTTCAGTTTTACCTGCTATGAAAGGCTGATCTCAGGAAACAATCAGAATATAAACCTAAATAGAGCTGTTGCCTCTTCCAAGAATGTTTGCTGTTGAAACCCCACCTTGCTGGTCAGTGAAAGTCTTTGTCAGTAAAGAAAGAAATGGCAAAGTACAAACTAAGAGGAGGTTTCTGGTTGCCAAGGATCCTCTCCACTCTCTTTCAAAACATTCGCTGTAGACAACTGCCCATCAGGCCTCATCAATAGCAGTCCCTTGTGTAGTCTGTAATTGATTACCCAAGAACACCTGCCCGTGGATGGCCACACTTCCCCTGAGGCTCATGTACCTTTTGCAGGAGGAAACAAACCCTAGACTCATGGACAGAGCTCCTGATGAAGCAAGGCTCAGGAAAGCAGTCCATGCCATGATATGAGCAAAGCTGGCCTCCTCGGTAATCAATACACACCTCATTCCCCCGTGTGCACAGCACTGCCTCTCGAAGTCTCAACTCTGTCTTTGGAAGTAGCCATGATCAATCATTAAATCCATTTCTAGCCTTTCTCCTCCCCCTAGAGAATGGGAGGTAGGGCTGAAAATTCCAAGCTTCTAATTTGGGCTCCAAAATCACTGCAGATGTTGATTGCAGCCATGAAATTAAAAGATGCTTACTCCTTGGAAGGAAGGTTATGACCAACCTAGATAGCATATTAAAATCAGAGACATTACTTTGCCAACAAAGGTCTGTCTAGTCAAGGCTATGGTTTTTCCAGTAGTCATGTATGGATGTGAGAGTTGGACTGTGAAGAAAGCTGAGTGCTGAAGAATTGATACTTTTGAACTGTGGTGTTGGAGAAGACTCTTGAGTCCCTTGGACTGCAAGGAAATCCAACCAGTCCCTCCTAAAGGAGATCAGTCCTGGGTGTTCATTGGAGGGACTGACTGATGCTGAAGCTGAAACTCCAATACTTTGGCCACCTCATGAGAAGAGTTGACTCATTGGAAAAGGCTGTGATGCTGGGAGGGATTAGGGGCAGGAGGACAAGGGGACGACAGAGGATGAGATGGTTGCATGGCATCACTGACTTGATGGACATGAGTTTAGGTAAACTCCGGGAATTGGTGATGGACAGGGAGGCCTGGTGTGCTGCGATTCATGGGGTCGCAAAGAGTCGGACACGACTGAGCGACTGAACTGAACTGAATTATGGCTAACCTTTTCCAGTGACCACCCCGCATTGAGGAGCCCACCAAGAGTCACTTCATTAGAATAAAAGGCACTGCTTTCACCCAGGAAATTGCCAAGGTTTTAGGGGCTCTGTGTCAGGAACCAGGATCAGAGATTCAATATTATCACTAAAGATGCTCCTAGTGTTCTTATCAGTTAAGAAATTACAAGGGTTCAGAAGCTCTGTGCCAGGAATAGGGCCGGAGACCAATATATATTGTTCCTATTATCTCATAGTGGGAGAGGATGGTTTTATTTTACTAAGAATATGGATTGAATGTGTCAAATGACATAGATGATTTGAATTTAGATAACAAGAGACTGGATAGGGCAACAGAGCAAGGAAATGTGAACTGGAAATGAAATGGATACCATTTCCTCAGCTTTAAACCTCCCTTTCCTCAGAAGCGATCAGTCCTCACATGTCTCACCATTGTCTGGATCAAATGTTCTTGGTTGAGTTTCCATTTCTAAACAATCTTTTAATAGCACTTTTATGCTTTCTGAATCTTTTCATACACATTATCTCATTTCATCGAGTGGAACAGGTTGAGCTTCTAATATCATTCCCATTTCAAAGATGAGTAAATGGAATGACAGAGAAGTAATGCGACTTGCTCAAGGTCACGGTGAGAGTGAGTCATCAAATTTTGACCAATGTTGATCACAATCCATGTTGAACACTTACTACAAGTCTACACTAAACAATTTTTTTGAAAAATTCCCAACCACTTTAGAAGATGGGGAGTGGTCTTTAGAATTGAATTATAGAAGAGAAAAAAAAAAAAGTGACTTGCGGATGTCACGTAACTGCTAGTGGTAGAGATTGTGTTTTCATGCTTGTCTTCAGAGTCTGTGACCTTAACCACTATTGAGTTTGTCTCTGTAACCTAACACATTCTCCTTCTTCTGATATCCAGTGATTCTTGCTTATTATGGTCACTTCTATATTGAATCCCATCTCTCTCCACTACAATTCCCTCATTTTAGACAGCTTCACTGTGTGTAGCATCATCTCATCCCTTCTCTGCTGATCCCTATATATCACTTATTTCATATTTATTCTTTCATATACCTCACTTCTCTAGCCTCCCAACATCCCGGATTCTGAAGTATTATTTGTATGTATCTCTCCTTTCTCTAATTTTCCTGGAAGTATAATCAGTTTCATTAGTTTTATGTTACATTTTAATTTTTTGCAATGAAATTCAAGTTTCCATCCTCCAAATGTAATCCTTTTTAAAAGTTGTTTTTTAGTTAATTTTTATTGGAATATATTGCTTTAAAATGCTGTGTTCATTTCTACTCTACTGTAAACTGAATCAGCTGCACATACACATGTAACCCCTCTCTTTTGGACTTTCTTCCCCTTTAGGTCTCCACATTCCGTTAAGTAGAGTGCCCTGTGTGTGCATCAGGTTCTCATTAGTTATCTATTGATAGATAGATTATTACTATAGTATTAATAGTGTGTATGTGTTGATTCCAATCTCCCAATTTCTCCCCCACCCCTTCCCTTGACATTGGGCCAAATGTAATACTTTGATCAAAAGCAAAGTCTCCAGAGTCAGGAAGACTCAAGCTCCACTGCTGCTGACTCTTTCCCTTACTGGCTGAATGACAGTGGTCAAGTCTTGCAACCTTTCTGAACCACGGTCCACTCATCTATAAAATGGAGATAATGGTAGTGGCTAAATTATAGGTTGAATGCAGGGAGTATTCTAGGTAATAAATAGTAGGTATAGTAGCATAGTAGTGCATAGTAGCAGATTAAAAATGATGCAATGATGGGAGCTGATATAAGTGTTACCATCATTATTAATCATAATTATGGAAAGAAAGCTATGAGCTTTGGGAAACACTCCACACCTGATATTTCTCTTGCTTAATAAATAAAACCCCGGTGTCTTTTAAGAGTCTAATGAATAGAACTCTCTCCCATATAATTCAAGATAAAAAGTGTATTCATATATTTTGATAGACACCATCTCTTAGATATGATATTGGAGGTAATAGATGTGTTGTTGCAGCAACACCAGATTCCAGGAAAAAGCACTGAGAAATGGCAATCCACAGTGACAAGTTCTGTAAATTAAAAATTACTTTTCTTTATCTTGAGATATCTTCTAGCCTTTTACTGTTATTGGATTGTGAAAATAGTGTCATTCTTTTGAAAATAACTGTAGCTGACCAACAGTTTTTAATATGCTCAACAGGAGCATCTCTTACTTGTCTGTAGCTGCCCTGGGCTCATAAATGATTGGGATAAAGACTTAGAAATGGGATGGCCAGTTCCAAGATGTAGCCAGCAGTGTAATGAATAACAGAGTTGCAGGATCCTGCCACTCTGATTGCCTTCTTCTTCCTATTTGCTTTGTTCATCTCTGAGGAGAAAATGGACCACATTTCACCTAAGACCACCTAATCCTGCTGTTGGACATTAAACGCTGATTTTAAACATTAAAACTGCTCAGCTTGTGGGTTTATGACCCACAGATTCTTTTATTTATCTATTTTTAGGTTTTAATTTCTTTATGTTGAAATGGCCAAATCCACTAAATTGAAAGATGAGATCTGGAAGCTGTGACTTTCCATGAAGTGTATCCAAAGACAGCTGGTCGGGAGAGGATAATGGGGGGATTTTGCTGCTCATGCTGGCTGGAAGGGCAGGGCTGAAGTGTGCACACTGGTTATTGAACGCTTTACGATTTGGTTGTATTTGGATTATGGTTTTTAAAATATCTGTGGGTTTTGAAAACCCCAAACAATGTATCAATAACCCATGGCCCATCAATTTTATTGTGGCTTTCATTTTATAGAGAAAGAGTGGTTTTGCATTTGCAATGAATTAGCTGTTTATCTTCCCAACAGTCTCATTTCATTATAGTGATGCAGTTTATTCACCTAATGGTAAACATTTTTTTTTCCCTAAAGCCTGGTCAGAACTTGGCTCAGGCTAGAAGGATTTTATTTTGAGAGTGTTCGGTGTGTTGCTGTAAAACAATCTAGTTTTTGTGCTGACAAAGATGAGGTTCCTGGGATCTAAGTGCCTTTCCTATGGAATTATGATTATGTGCCCTGCCTCTCTCTCCTTCTTTGTTAATTAATAAAATAGAAAGTAACTGTGAAGTGGTCATAAGCTATTGAAAAAAAATTCAGTAGCTATTACTGATATTCATTATTTGGTATCTGTTGCCTTCAAAATAATGTTCTTTGTCTTACCAGAAGCAGCTAAAATGCAGTGACACTTAGATGATATTTCACCAAGTGTGCAGGCTAAAGATTTCTCTGTATTGTTTCTTTGCATATGTGTTCTGTTTCTCAATGCCAGGTGGTTTGCCTTTCTTTTCCCAAGATTGTTATATGGGAAAATATAAGGATCATTGCATCTTGATGCATCTTCTAGGAGTGTTGAGAGGCAACACAAAGAGACAGGTGCAACCTATATGAAAGATGATTTCCTCAACTCTTTGTTGAGATAAATGCATTGTAAATGGGAACATACTGTGGTATATTGGCAGGCAGGTCATTCGAGTCTCTGGATGTTGAGAATTACAGTGTCGTGTCTGTGTCATGCCATTTTACTTTGCACTCATGTGAGCAGTTGCAGGAATGCACAAGCTAACATATCCGTTCTGAAAGAGCCAAAATGAAGGCCTACGGATGGATGAGCTTCAATAGCCAATAGTTGACAGGGTTGGGAGTCCTGAAGGATGATTTCATTGACTTGTTGCATCTCTCATGCAAACGAGGATGTGACAGTTTTCAAAAGGGCAGATTGGTCTCTAGAATCTCCAGGGATCTATGTGAATAGTGTGTATTTGGAGAAGCAATTACAAATAGTAATGGGCTCAGAGAATCACAAACCAGAAAGCACATGCTCCAAGACCTCACACCCATAGGATCAAATTCAGGGAAAACTGGATTTTTAATAATTGTATGTATGCATGTATATATCTATTTACTTTTTCTAAATCTGGTTTCTACCTTGAATAAAACTACTATAGTAGGAAAGAGAAAGTGTTAGCACAGTAGGCAGTATCTAGGACTTGATTCAGTAATCTGTTATGCTGTTATTTGCCTGTTTGTTCTCTTAGTTGGTTGTCATGCTCAAGTCTTTAAGGAAGCGAAGCCCTAACTGATTATCTCTGGCATTATCACTCCCTTGATGTTTCTCTTTGCACACCCAGGAATAGGAACCATACCCACCTTTGCCGAGTTACATATTCAGGTTTACCCACTCCAGTACTCTTGCCTGGAGCATCCCATGGACAGAGGAGCCTGGCTGGCTGTAGTCCTTAGGGTCACACAGAGTCGGACACGACCGAAGCAACTTAGCACGCACATATGCACGCATGCCATTTTTTCTTCTTTGGGGAGTACAGTTTTGGACTGTGCTAAAGGTAGACACATTACTACTCTCGTAGTTGCGTGTTGACTGATGTTTGAGAGATCCATGGATGGTCCTAGCTTAAGGACTAATCCACAGCCATCAGTTCTTTCAGTGGTAGAACCACAGAATATTCAACCTGGCATGGACTAGGAAATCACTTTGTCCAAGCTCTTCACTTTGCAAAGGAAGAAAGTGATGTAAAAAAAAAAAAAAAATATATATATATATATATATATACACACACACACAAGAAAAAATAAAAAAGAAGAGGATTCATTGCCTAAGGCCATGATGTCAGGGTGGGATTATCAGGAATAGAATTTAGGTTTCTTCACTTTCAGTGTTTTATAAATGCCTCAAAATATTGACTTTAAAATGGAGTAAAGTCTACTTATTTCAAAGAAGATTCAATAACAGTATAGTTTTTACATAAGCAAATAAGTTTCTATAATCTTTACTGAACTTTTTTTTTTTTTTTTTAATGAATATTGACTGTAATTCTTGAACAGAAAGGGATAGGGTAGTGGTTTTTAACTGGAGATGAGTTTGCCCTTCCCCACGGCATTAGTAAGGCCTGAAGACATTTCTGATTGTCATGACTAAAGGGGAGAGGAAAGGATTGCTGCTGCTGCTGCTAAGTCGCTTCAGTCGTGTCCGACTCTGTGCGACCCTATGGACTGTACCCTGCCAGGCTGCTGCTGCTGCTGCTGAGTCGCTTCAGTCGTGTCCGACTCTGTGCAACCCCACAGACGGCAGCCCACTAGGCTCCTCTGTCCCTGGGATTCTCCAGGCTAGAATACTGGAGTGGGTTGCCATTTCTTTCTCCAATGAGGAAAGGGCAGTGGCCTCTAAAGAGACCAGATGGGCTGCTAAACTTTCTACAATACACCCGTCAGCTCCCTTGGCAAAAAAGTATCCAGTCATCCAGCTCAAAATGTCAGTAGTTCCCACACTGAGAAACCCTGTGGAGGTGCAGCCTTTGGGGAATGCCACAGCACCCTTTGCTTACCTCTTTTTCTTTTTACTTATTAATCTTCCACGGTTCTAAGAAAAAAACCCAGCAGGAACAGGGCTTCTACAGACCCAAATACATGTATGCTACCATGATTGATATTTACAAAAAACTCTTCACACGTATGTAAAATACTGAAAATGTTTGTGAATGCTGTGTTCCAAACCCAGTACCCTTGTGTAAGAATGTTTACATAATTAAAAACTCTCACTGCTCAGCAACAATCACCCAGAACACATGCTGGCCATAAGCACGAAGGATAGCCTTGGTGGAATTCAGACCGTCTAAAGCAGATGAACACGTATGTGTGGGGAGAGACCAGGAGGACCAAGAACAGTCTAGAAGGGTTAGGAAATGGCTGTGTGAGAGGCTTTGGAAGACACCTTCGCTTGTTCAGACAAACTCTCACACTTTCTCGAGGGAAATCAGATAATATAACGAGTCTTCACAGCCCAGGAATCAGGCATTTTTAGACCTCATTGGTTTTCTAGAGCAGTCTGCTTAATCTTTATCCCCTGTTGCAAACAAACCAGTAGACGGGCAATACCGCCCAACAAAAGAATAAAATTTGTCCATCTATCATTAAGATAATTGTTATTGATTAGTCTCCTTGTAATTTTCTGCTTTTTGTTTTCAGAAGTTGGTTATAAATCACACCCACAACAGGCACCGAGCCTGTGTTTGTGTCTATTATGTGGTCCTGATAAGGCTGGGCAGCGTTTTTCGCCTTCCTGATGGAAGTTATTGAGATTGATTGAAGCGCTTTGCTGGTTCTATCCTAGACACTATGTAATTAATGTTTCATTATGTTAATACATGCAAATGTAAGAGTGTGTGTTTGATTGGGAGGTGAGAGAACAAAACAGGATTAAAGAGTTCACGCCAAAGTACAAATTAATTTATTGCATTGCTAACTGCCCTCTGAGGAATGAGGGAGTAGGCTTCAAAATGAAAGAAAAAAATGCAAATAAAGAAAGAGCTGTTGCATGTCTATGTCATTGAGAGGTAGTTCCCTTGACAATGATAAAAAGGATATTCAGTCATGTGACAGAGTTCTTACCCACGCTGTGGTTTTCAGCAGTTCACATCTCCCTCTCTAGTTAAAGGGTTTAGGATGAGAAAAGTCACAGATTATTTTTTCTTTACATATGCAAGCATTTATACCTATACAGAATGTGCGAGGATCATACTGAAATATGAAACTTCATGCAGCATAAAGATCTTTCATTCGTAGTTAGTGGTTGATCTTATGGCATTATTTGAGTTGTAGAAGGGGTTTTAATCCCAAGTCAACCATCCACAGTCTGTCCCAATGGTTTGCGTACTACTGGGTGTCTCTTCTTAGTCTTCATGCCGATAATTTTGATTGTTTCCTACTATATCAACATATTTGTGTTTTGTCATTGACTTATCTATTTCCCTACTATAAGACAGTTAGTATAGCTTTTAATATAGCTGAATTTGCTATCATATCAAACACTGCAATGAGGGTTTGTTTTTGTGTGTGTGTGTGTGTATACAGTAACTCCATTGAATTATTTTCTTGAGGGAGCTTCTTGGGAGCGAATTTACTATAACCTAATTTTTTTTTAAATGGGCTCCCCTGACAGCTCAGTGGTAAAGAATCTGCCTGCAATGCAGGAGACCTGGGTTCAATCCCTGGGTTGGGAAGATCCCCTGGAGAAAAAAATGGCAACCCATTCCAGTATTCTTGCCTGGAAAATCCCATAGACAAAGGAGCCTGGTGAGCTACAGTCCATAGGGTAGGTGGTAAAGAATCTGCCTGCCAGTGCAGGAGATGAGGGTTTGATCCCTGGGTTGGGAAGATCCCCTGGAGAAGACAATGGCAACACACTCCTCTCTTCTTGCTATTCTTGCCTGGTAAATCCCGTGGACAGAAGAGACTGGTGGGCAATAGTCTGTGGGGTCACAAAGAGTCTGACATGACTTAGGGACTGAACAAATGAATGGAATATGTTTATGGTCTTAGATATACATTGCTTTTTTTAGAAACATTCCCATTCCCGATATCTAGCATAGAGACTTACAGTTACTGAATTTAACTCAGCCTGGACTTTACTAGGGCTTCCCCAGTGGCACTAGTGGTAAAGAATCTGCCTGCCAACACAGGAGACCTAAGAGACATGGGTTAGATCCCTGGGTTAGGAATATGCCCTGCAGGAGGAAATGGCAACCCACTCCAGTATTCTTGCCTGGAGAATCCCATGGACAGAGGAGCCTGGTGCGCTATAGTCCATAGGGTCACAAAGAGCTGGACACGACTGAAGTGACTTACTAAAGTGAGATGATTTTAAGGTTGCCACATTAAGTTATTTCAGTCAATGATACCTTAAGGTGGGTAAAAATTATTGAATTTTCCTCTCCACTAGGTAATACTGTTTTGAATAAGTTTTTAAAATGGGAAGCTGCAAAAAGAAGGTTCTAGAAAGTAAGATGCAGTCAGGAAGGGTAGGGCTGAGGGCATTTTGAGAAACAACCCTAATGCCAGTAGGAAAGCACTGGATATCAAGGAGGTGGAGGATGGGGAAGGACTTTGAAAGAGAATTTTAGAAAATACTAGGCAAACATGATTGTTTCCTATCCAAGTGTATTAACTGGAGGTGCTGAAAAGGCATCATTGTCATATATTCTAAACTACTAGTGTGATGCATACTTCTGCTTATTTATTTAGTTTGCTGCTTTCTTGGACTTTGTTGTTGTTGTTTTGCTTTCACACTTGGGAGGAAGGGGCAAGGTGGGCATCTGTGGCCCCACCCATCTTCTTCCCACTGTCTGTGGCTGTTTTCCAGCTACAGTGGTACAGTTGAATAGTTTGCTCCTCATGCCAAAAACGTTCACTGTCTGGCCCTTGACAGAAAACAAAACAAACATATAGACTCCTGATACCAAAAAAAAAAAAAAAATGTGAAATAGAGTTTGGAGTCAAAAATATCACTTCAAATGCAAACTCACCCATTGGGCAAATTTTAATTTGTTACAGACTTTAGCCTCAGTTTTTTTTTTCCTCCTTTAAATCAACATCATAATAATTTCACCAACTGGTTGAAAATGAAATCATGTAGTAGGTTGAAGTATCAATCCCCTTGTTCTTCCCTCCTATAAAGGCAGAACTTCAAAACTACAATTAGTGTTTATATCATCTAATAATTATTTGTGCACTGTCCCAATGTGGTCAAATGAAGATCCATTAGTACTATGTAAATTTCAAAAAAAAAAAAAAAAATATATATATATATGTATATATATGTAGCTGGATGAATTAATGCAACCAAAAATACCAACTCGATCTTCTGTAATTTCCCCATGCTTTTAGCTGTGGCCATGCTAAACTGTTAGTTGCTGATGTCAGCACCAACTGGAAAGGTTTCCTGAACATATTTATCTGTGTCAAAGCACTGAACCCACCACTATTAAGCAAAAGGGCATAGAGTTGTGAGTCATTGAATGTGATGGAGCAAGGTTCTCGCCTATGATCCCAGCTCTCATGCGTCATTCTGCCGTTATTCTTCATGGTCAAAGCCAGTGGAGTTAATAGTGTCTAAGTGGTTGCAGTCCTTTCTACCATGATTCACATGTCATTTTTCACAGTCATTTTGCAGACTGACAGGGAAGTGGGATAGCTTTTGTTTCACAGTCCCCTTCACAAAGACCCATTGCATTTTTAATCACTGGGTTTCAATTTATTTACAGCTATAGGCCAGTGTGATGAACACCTAGTCATGTCTTTCCAGTTATGACCAGGAAGTATTCCAATAAACATTGGCCTTTTATCCCTACCAGAGACATTTCTATTAAAGAGTAACCAGCATTTAGATGCTAATGATTGAATGAAGCAATCATTCTCTTTACATCCAAATTTAAAAATCCAGAAGCGTGACAGTATATCATGCACTGTAGAAATAGAAATGTATATACTATATTTCAATAAAATTAATTCTGAATGCTTCCAGTGCCTGACACGACTTCTCACTATCAGATAAAAATAAACAGTTTCCAAAAAAGAGTACAAGTGTGAACATCTGTGTCATCTTTAAAACAGTGATAGATTGGAGACCATGCATCCCAGGTTGCTTTCAACGATTCTAGTTTATAAGTGTGGTCCTGACATAAACTGAGTTCCCTTTGAGTCTCAAAAGTATCAGATTTATGTTAAAAACATGTGATTATCCTAGTGATCACACCAATAATTTAGCTTGAAACTAGCCAAGAGCAAAATGTACATTACCATCATCAGCCTGTCCTTGTAGTGCATACATTTTTGTTAAAGTTTACTTTTTTTAGACACTGATGGTGAAAACAATTGACATTCTGATGTTCAATATCCAGCCCACTTAAAGCTACTTTTGAAACCTTCAACAACTGTGTTACTAACTTTCTATCTTGGGGATGCTATCCAAGTGGCCTTCCATGAAAGCCTTTGACCTGCAGTCTGGATGTGAGCTTCTTCAGGTCCTCAGTTCAGTTCAGTTCAGTTGCTCAGTCATGTCCGACTCTTTGCCACCCCATGAATTGCAGCACTCCAGGGCTCCCTGTCCATCACCAACTCCCGGAGTTCACTCAAACTCATGTCCATCGAGTTGGTGATGCCATCCAGCCATCTCATCCTCTGTTGTCCCCTTCTCCTCCTGCCCCCAATCCCTCCCAGCATCAGAGTCTTTTCCAATGAGTCAACTCTTCGCATGGTCCTGCTGGCCCGTAAATGACAGGTGCCAGTTGAATCCTGCAGCCGGGGAACCAAACTGTAGACATCCTGGAAAGTGATTATTCAAGGAAGCTCAAAATGTTCCCTCTCTTTTCTTTATTCACCTTTGGCTCATTGAACATGTTGAAGATACACTCTTGCCCTGAGACTAATGCCACCCAACGTGTTTATTATTATCTAATACGTCTTTATCACTGCTAAATGTAAACAGAGAAGAGGATTGAAACAAAGCTGTAGGCATGGTTCTTGATTTTGAGAGTTGTATATCAGGTCTTAATATATGTGGTGGATCAACAGGTTTTCTGGGCTAATCAAAATTTAGGAGCTCTGGTATTTATAAATTCTGATCAAAGGCCTTGTTTCTTCATAGATCCATAAATCTTCATCCATTTATCCCCCTAGGGATAAATCTTGGTTTGGGGATTGAGGAACCACCCCAGGGAGAAAAGGTAGACAGAGGTTTTCCTCTTTGATATTGCTGCTCCATGCTTTCTCCCCCACCACCCTGTTCGTGCACAGGCACCCAGGTCTTCTGCTGGTGGATGTACACAGCTACTGCATTCCAGTGGGCTCTTCCCAAGCCATCCCAGAACCCTCTCCGGCCAATCCTCACTGTGTTAACCATATGCTCTTCCTTCTAGGGCTGACTGGGAGACAAATTTGTCTTCTGATAAGCCACTTTATGCTGAGTGATTCTGGGAATCATGGAATCATTGACTGACTGTCTTCCCAGGTTACCTGTTTACATGACCTTGAAGTTTCATTGCTCAAATCCTGCTTGATGGGTTTTCTGGAATTACAGTAGCCAAAGGGCAGCCTCCATCAAATATTTTGCTAATTCCATGTGTGTTTGCCTCTCTCACATCTGAGCTGGTTGACCCCACTTGGCTATGTAGTCTACTTTTTATACAGTGTAAGAAAAATAAAGGACAAGAATAATAAGAAAGATGACACAGAATGAGACCTAGACCAGAATTAAAGCAAATCTATGACCTCGTCTTCCTCTTCTGAGCTATGTGATCTTGGGGATCCTCTCTGAGTCTTTTTTTCCCTACCTGAAAAATAAAATTAACAGTTTCTCCCTGACCAACAGGATCACCTAAGGCTTCCCTGTAACCTCTAAGTAAGTTACTAGAAATATAGGGGGGGAAAATGGAAGAAAAGAACATGTTTGTTTGTAAACTGCAATGCCAGCCCTTGCTTAATGCAACCTTGACCCATGGTTGAAGGTGGTGAATAACCCCCAACCCCAACCCTCAGGCCACCCTCTGTAAAGGATAGTAGACCGAACTGTAGGTAACTGACTTTAATCATTATCAGTTCTTTTCATGTTTGTGCTATTTATTCCCCTGGCTATGCAACAGCAGGGGCATATTTTCTGGCTGTTTTTTAAGAGGAGAGAAAAAGAATTGAAAAGGAGAGAGAGATTTTATTTATTTGATTACATTAAAATAGTAACTGCTTTGACTAATATGATTAGCATTTATACTAATTATAGTTCTTAAAATTACAGTCCCGGTATATATCATACAAATCAAAATGTTATACAATAAAGAGTAACCCCCTCTCTTTATGTTCTGGTGACATCTATTAAGTCCCCAGCTGCTCTGATCTTGAGGTAATAAGAGGTTTAAGGAGCTGAAGGCATTAGGTGAGAACCAGCAAGTGGGACAGAATAAGAAAGGAAGTAAGATTCATTTGTCTGGGATCTTGGGTTGTGAGGGAAGAAGTGTCTCCAGCTGATGAATATAAGGGAGCCTGCATTTGAGATGGGGGCCTGTGGACCACGTTCAGTAAACTCAGCACATTTTCTGCTCTCAGTTTTGCATTTCATCTGAGAATTGTGTATAAATTTACTTCTGAGTGTTTTATAGTAACACTTGGACCTCTCCGTGGAATTATAGTTTCTATCATTCAAGGAAATCTGCTGTTCATTATTTAGATAAATTTAAGGCATTTATTCTTTTGAAATCGAGATGCAGAAAATCATTGCTTTTATCCTTACTGATATTTTTAAAATTAGAGACAATCTAAGAGGAATTTATTAAAGATCGAATAAGCTAAGTATATGGAAAGCAACTGGATGAGGCAAACATGATAACCATTACACTACGGAAATGCCATTATGGAAAGCAAGTGGATAGAAGGTTGTGCAGGAATGGTAAAAAGTGGCTAAACAGGGACTTCCCTGGTGGTCCAGTGGCTAAGACTCTGTGCTCCCAAAACAAGGACAGGGAGATGGTCCTTTTCTCTTGTGGGTTTCTCATGAAATTTTTCCCCGAGAAAATGATATTTAAGCTGGGATAAAAAGATGAATAGGAGTTAGCCAGGTACAAATACAAGAAGATCGTTCCAGGTAGGTAGAGTGGTGAGTTCTGAGTACAGACAGGAAGCCACTGTGGTTGAGACATGATGGTCAAGGCAGAGGATGAATATGATGGGGGGGGC